>NC_136623.1:39296353-39366827 GCF_933228915.1 Telmatherina bonti
AGTCTAGACCAGAGTCCATACCAGAGTCCAGCCCAGAGTCTAGACCCGAGTCCAGACCCAAGTCCAGCCCAGAGTCTAGACCAGAGTCCAGACCCAAGTCCAGCCCAGAGTCTAGACCCGAATCCAGACCCAAGTCCAGACCAGAGTCTAGACCAGAGTCCAGACCCAAGTCCAGCCCAGAGTCTAGACCAGAGTCCAGACCCAAGTCCAGCCCAGAGTCTAGACCCGAGTCCAGACCCAAGTCCAGCCCAGAGTCTAGACCAGAGTCCAGACCCAAGTCCAGCCCAGAGTCTACCCGAGTCCAGACCCAAGTCCAGCCCAGAGTCTAGACCAGAGTCCAGACCCAAGTCCAGCCCAGAGTCTAGACCAGAGTCCAGACCCAAGTCCAGACCAGAGTCTAGACCCTAGTCCAGACCCAAGTCCAGACCAGAGTCCAGACCCAAGTCCAGACCCAAGTCCAGCCCAGAGTCTAGACTAGAGTCCAGACCCAAGTCCAGCCCAGAGTCTAGACCCGAGTCCAGACCCAAGTCCAGCCCAGAGTCTAGACCCGAGTCCAGACCCAAGTCCAGCCCAGAGTCTAGACCAGAGTCCAGACCCAAGTCCAGCCCAGAGTCTAGACCAGAGTCCAGACCCAAGTCCAGCCCAGAGTCTAGACCCGAGTCCAGACCCAAGTCCAGCCCAGAGTCTAGACCCGAGTCCAGACCCAAGTCCAGCCCAGAGTCTAGACCCGAATCCAGACCCAAGTCCAGCCCAGAGTCTAGACCAGAGTCCAGACCCAAGTCCAGACCAGAGTCTAGACCCGAGTCCAGACCCAAGTCCAGCCCAGAGTCTAGACCCGAATCCAGACCCAAGTCCAGCCCAGAGTCTAGACCAGAGTCCAGACCCAAGTCCAGACCAGAGTCTAGACCCTAGTCCAGACCCAAATCCAGACCAGAGTCTAGACCCGAATCCAGACCCAAATCCAGACCAGAGTCTAGACCCGAGTTATTATGGCTGTAAGCGACTGATTGAGAAAATGTCATGAGTGTTCCAAGCTGTCACCAAAGCAAAAGGTGGTTACTTTGAAGAAAATATAAAACAAATTCTGGTTTATTTACCACTTCTTGTTTACGACATAATTCCACACGTGTTCCTTCATAGTGTGGATGTATTTAGTTGTACTCTGCAATTAAGAAAATGACAAAAATAAAGAAAAACCACTGGTGTGTCCAACCTTTTGACTGGTACTGTACATACAGTTATATGCAGGGATCTATTCACACTGTTTATTGGTTTAGAATTGACATTCAATAACTGCTTTCATATAGTATTTACAGATGCCTGCGTTAGCGCACTTCTTTCTTTACACACACACACACAGAGAGAGAGAGACTATACATCAACACTGGGGAATCCTGACCCTTCAGAGCCAGAATCCTGCAGGTTCTCCATGTATCCCTGGTCCAGCACACCTGATTTAAATCAGGTGAATCCAGCATCTAATCTAGATCTGCACATTGATTCCTTCATTTGAATCGGGTGTGTTGGAACAGGGAGGCGTCAAAAACTCTCAAAGCGAGGGCCAAGACTGTGGCTGTGTCTCAATCAGCGCACTAACGCTACTTGGCGCACTATGTTTCAGTGCGTTTACACTGACTTTTACACAAAAAACTCAGTGCACTGAAAGTACCCGGATGCTGCCCTAACCCCGCCCATAAATGCAGTGTGGAACGATGGACACTTCGCGCACTAAATCAACGCCATTTTGCTGACGTAGCGGAAGAGGATGGACTTTCCATCAGTTTACCAGGTAAATAATGGCGGAGTTTAACGCCGGTCCAGGCGGGGATTCATTTGTATAAATGTAAGTATTTAATTATTCCGTTATGATTGTGATGTATACTGCAGCCTGCTAATCTATCCCTGACAACAGTTATGGATCTGACCATTTGTCAGGCTCAGTAGTTAGCACACTGTTAGCAGATTTTATCCGCTGTAGTGGACGTATACAGGTTATATGTGTTATAAATGATGAATGTTATAGGTTCTGTATGTTCATTCATCCTTGTTGAACGTCCAGATGAAGCATTGTGGTGTTTATAACGTAAACTATTAATACCGATATAGCGCCAGTTTTTAGAGAGCGGTCCGTTACTATGGTTACCACTGATGCCATAAATCTGCATCGTATCGTCAGATCTGATCTGCTGAGACTGAACGAGAAAATATAGATATAAAATAAACATTGTAGTGAATTTAGTTGGTTTGATTATTAGAGTGCAAAGTGTGTAACTTTCTTCTGCATGGCTCCACCTCGACTGTCCCTGATTAAAAATCCATCGAGTGTGTGTGTGTGTGTGTGTGTGTGTGTGTGTGTGTGTGTGTTTAGTTTACGTTGTAGTTGGTGTCATGTAATATTTACTGAATGTTTCGTGTGTTTTGTGTATGGTAATGAATTAATTACAAATAATAATTACAAATATATAATTATATTAGAACAATGTAAAGAGAAGTTCATTGTAGATCTTCATCATATAGAGACACACAATTTGTTTCCCATTCGCCAAATTATTTATTGTTTAGATATAAATGCAGTCATGATCTGGGGAGTAACACATCATTACCATCCTCTGCCTCTCATCAGCCTCACAGACGGTTCCTGGAGATGCTGCTGGTTCTCCTGCTGGTTGTTCCCCAGCTGCCCTACTGACATCTTCATCTTCATCATCATCATCATCATCATCATCATCATCATCATCTGGCTCCAGAAGGTCACCGCTGCTCATGCAGATGTTGTGGAGGACGGTGGACGTACTTCACCTCCTTCCAGAGCCTTTAGGAAGACGGACCTCCACCTGGTCTCTGGGATCCTGAAAGACGGACCTCCACCTGGTCTCTAGGATCCTGAAAGACGGACCTCCACCTGGTCTCTAGGGTCCTGAAAGACGGACCTCCACCTGGTCTCTAGGATCCTGAAAGACGGACCTCCACTTGGTCTCTAGGATCCTGAAAGACGGACCTCCACCTGGTCTCTAGGATCCTGAAAGACGGACCTCCACCTGGTCTCTAGGATCCTGAAAGACGGACCTCCACCTGGTCTCTAGGATCCTGAAAGACGGACCTCCACCTGGTCTCTAGGATCCTGAAAGACGGACCTCCACCTGGTCTCTAGGACCCTGAAAGACGGACCTCCACCTGGTCTCTAGGATCCTGAAAGACGGACCTCCACCTGGTCTCTAGGATCCTGAAAGACCTCTCCACACACACCTGGCTTCTGACAGGCAGCAGGTGAAGCGAGCTTGCAGGTGGGTTCAGACAGGCTGCCTGAGGAGCGTCATGAGGAAGATGGACCGCTACAAGCAGGAGGAGATTCAATAAAGGATTCAATAAAATGTTTCTGTAACAACTTTGCTGCATCTCTGTGTCTGAGCATCTTCTTTACAGCATTACATTCCCTACATTATCATTTATAATCCCTTTCCTGTTGCCAGATGTGCACAGCATCAGAGTAAACACCAGTTAAAACACATGTGTTCAATGTGAAGGACATTTTTATACTGACAATATCTTTGCATATTTAAAAGCTGTTTTATTAGTGTTTTGATTTAAACTTTATTATACTAATAAGCCTGTGGGAGACATGCAGAGACACATGACAGTCTGATGTTGCTTTGTATAGTTAACAACTGAGATAGATCACTCTAGTGTAGGCCATAATATATGATGATATGATACATAAAGTTATGTTTGCTGGATTTGTTCATTTCTTTATTACAACTTCCTAAAAAGAATTTAGTGGGACGAACCGTCTCTGAAACGATGAGCCAACAATGAAGCGGGACTGGCAATAGCCACGCACTCTGGGTACGTATGCAGGCGGGTCATACACGTTAGAAATAAATAAATACACGTACCAACTCATGTTCAGCCAATCGGAGGAGGATCCTTCGTCACCTTTAATGCGATGTCGTTTCATGAGAAGCAAATTCATTCTCCTAATTTAGAGCTTTGTTTTACTTTTGGCGGCAGAATAATTGTGGTCAAATGTGAGTTCATCACTACCGGTTAGTGCACTACGTCCATGTTCCATTTGGGACAACACTTACCCACCGTAGTGAGCACTACGCACTGCATTCCAGTGCACTAACGAATTGAGACACAGCCCAAGATTCCCCACCCCTTCAACACATCATACTGTAGGTGTGTCTACCTGTAAGGTCTGTTCACAGCCCCTCCCTCACACTCATGACTGTCACCCGGCGTGCTCCTGAAGCCCTACCTGCCTCCTCTCCTGACTCTCAAACACAAGACATACATCATAGATGTGTTTTGGGGACCAGTTGTGTGTGTGTGTGTAAGAGTGGAATCACACACACACCTACCCAGATACAGGAATATACATGTGATTCAGGGGAACAAGATGCATTCAATGATAAATCCACAGATGTGTTGATCAGAGCGCCCCTTCTTTTATCCCCTCTCTCTCTCTCTCTCTCTCTCTCATACACACTACAAACCATGCCTGTGTATCTGTCAGTCTGTTCAGAGCTTCTCCTTCACACTCCGCAGGACCTTTGCTGGCACCAACCCGCCCAGTCTGTGTAAAATGGCCGGCACACACACTGGCAGCTGCATGGCACCCATCACAAATTTCTTCAGAAATTTTCTAGTTTTAATGGAATTTATGATTTTATAATTGAGATCAAACAGAAAAACACAGTTTAAGCTGATTTATGCATTGATGCAGTAAACTAAGAGAAATGTCATTCATAGTTTCTCATTTTTCAGTTTGACTGAAGCTCTTGCAGGTATGTCATGTTGTTGCATCATCATCATCATCATCTTCCTCTTCATAGATGCTGGCTTTCCATCACAGCAGGAAGCAGAAGGACATGATGGGGAGGAGAGAGAGAGCTCCACTCCCCCCTGCAGGGAATAATGACTTTCATTTCTTTACCTAGATGCTGCAGATGCTTCATCCTTCTTACACAGCCGCTGGATAGCTGACGTCACGGAGGCAGACCCACTGATTGATCTGCAGTCACCAATCAATCAGTCAGTGTCAACGATGTTCTGTGAATCCTGAGAAAAGATTTGTCCTCAGCTCCAACAAATATCCTGGAAACTAGATAGCTAGATAGATAGATGAAGAAGAGGAGGAGGAAGGCGGATGCAGGGTGGACCTGGTCCCTGAACCGGCTCTGAGGCTCAGCAGGATCCTGTTACCAGACTGAAAAGAGATGAGTGAGATGAGGTCAAAGGTCAGCTCAGCTTCCTTCCCAGCATGTCCAAACACAGCTGGAAGAGACGATATCTGATGGATCGGTTTCAGTTAGATGTTGCTCCTCTGAAGGTCTCTGCTCCACATGGACCTGAAACTGGACTCTGTTGTGTTTTTAACAGGTCAGATAAAGAATCTCACTTGTCTGATGGGTGTTTTCCAATTTTTCTGTTCACACAGGTGCTGGAGTCCTGAGAAGTTTCAGAGATACACTGAGAAATCATTTTCCACCAGTTAAACGTCTTCATCATCACTTAGAGTCATTGTTGGAATTACAAGTTTGTCTGTTTTTCATTTATTGTTTTTACTTTTGTTTATTTTCTTAAAACTGTTTATCAACACTTCAGCCCTTTAAGTCCCAATCCAAGAAAAAATGTAGAGGAAAGTTTTGTTCTTTTATTTTGTAATTTTTATATGAGTCTTTAACACAATGTAAAATATAGTTAAAAGGTTTTTATTATATTTTTGGCATTTATTACAACAAAATCATTGTAGTACAAATAGTGTCCTCCAGGGGGCAAAGGAGAAAAGTATTCAATTGTGTTGAACAATTTTTTTAAAAGTACATTCATATTTTTAAAAATGGTTCATCCATCCATCTTCTGCCGCTTATCCGGGGTCGGGTCGCGGGGGCAGCAGCCTAAGCAGGGAAGCCCAGACTTCCCTCTCCCCAGACACATTTGCCAACTCTGCGGGGGGGATCCCGAGGCGTTCCCAGGCCAGCCGAGAGATATAATCCCTCCAGCGTGTCCTGGGTCTTCCCCGGGGTCTCCTCCCAGAGGGACGTGCCTGGAACACCTCACCAGGGAGGTCCAGGAGGCATCCTGACCAGATGCCCGAGCCACCTCAACTGGTTCCTCTCGATGCGAAGGAGCAGCGGCTCTACTCTGATCTCCTCCCGGATGACCGAGCTCCTCACCCTATCTCTAAGGGAGAGCCCGGCCACCCTGCGGAGGAAACTCATTTCAGCCGCCTGTATACGAGATCTCCTTCTTTCGGTCACGACCCACAGCTCATGACCATAGGTGAGGGTAGGAACGTAGATCGGCTGGTAAATCAAGAGCTCCGCCTTCTGGCTCAGCTCCTTCTTCACCACGACAGACCGGCGCAGAGCCCGCATTACTGCAGACGCCGCACCGATCCGTCTGTCTATCTCGCGCTTCATCCTTCCCTCACTCGTGAACAAGACCCCGAGATATTTAAACTCCTCCACTTGAGGCAGGACCTGACTCCCGACCCGGAGAGGACAATCCACCCTATTCCGGCTGAGGACCATGGTCTCAGATTTGCAGGTGCTGATTACCATCCAAGCCGCTTCACACTCAGCTGCGAATCACTTAAGTGAGAGCTGGAGATCACGACCAGATGAAGCCAACAGGACCACGTCATCTGCAAAAAGCAGGGACCCAATCCTGAGGCCACCAAGCTGGATCCACTGGAAGTTGGTCCACAGTTCCGCGACCAGGACGAAAACCTCAAGCCGAGATTTGACTATCCGACGGACCCTCCTCTCCAGGACCCCTGAATAGACTTTACCGGGGAGGCTGAGGAGTGTGAATCTGTCACAGCAGGGAAAAAACAGCCACACTAGGTTGGACCCAAGATGCAGACAGCAAGTGAGAAATGAGCACAATTTATTGCAAAAGTATGTAGAATTGCTTGGGTGTTCTCTGTCCGGGTTGTATTTCTAGGATTAGAAGACAATTAGCAGAGTCCAAAGAAATGAAGTCTCAGAGATAAGGTTCTTGCAAAAATGGAGCTTACTGTGACCAAGGGTGGTTGATTGGCTGGACGGGGGTAGTGAAGCTCTCAAGAGTGGTGAACAAGATGGCAGGGCGAGCAGGCAAGTGGAACGGCTTGGAAAAACTCTGGAATTGGTGGAGTGGATCCAGGTTAGGCAAGGCAGCGTTGTGTAGCACAGGTACTGTGAGATAATCTGGCTGAGACTGGAGCTCCTGCAGGTGCTTAAATAGCAGTGCCAGATGAGCAGCCAGTGTGTTCCATTAGCACGCCAGGAAGCCTGCTCAGCCCCACCGAAAAACCCAGGAGAAAAAAACAAAACACTGCCAGGATAAGCCCATTACAGATTCCCCTGGAATTGGAACACACTCTCCGGTCCCCCTTCTTAAAAAAAAGGGACCACCACCCCAATGCCAATCCAGCGGCACTGTCCCTGATGTCCACGCGATGCTGCAGAGGCGTGTCAGCCAGGACAGCCCCACAGCATCCAGTGCCTTAAGGAACTCCAGGGCGGATCTCATCCACCCCTGGGCTTGCCGCCAAGGCAAGATAGGAGAGTCCACCCCTGAGTCCCCCAGCTCTTCCTTATAGGAAGTCATGTTGGTAGGATTGAGGAGGTCTTTGAAGTATTCCTTCCACCAACCCACAACATGTTGAGGTCAGAAGCTCCCACCTCCACTGTACACAGTATCGACGGAGCACCTTTTAAAATTGTTCAACAGCACAAAATAAAACTGGGACATATTAACATAAACGACATGCCTCATTGTCGACATACGTGTGTGACTTTACAGGCAAGATGAGCAGACATTGAAAATGATGACTCTCAGACTCAGAGTGCTCGGTCACGTTAGCTTGTCATAACCAGCTATTGATGTTCTGGGATCAAATTCACTGGGCCAGGCCCCGTTCCAACGCTGGCCTTTCAGCGGCCTATCAGTACACACCTATTTAACATTATTTAAAATGACATAATAGAGAAGACACTCTTATCCAGGGACTTTTAATAAAAGAACTTTCGTCCTTCTGACCCTTGTTCTGCCATTCTATTCTTTTAGCAGTGGGAAATTGTCTGGAATCACGAGAACCCCGTGTGACAATCCCACTACAATCACACCAGGATCCATTACAAGACCTGATCCCACTGAAATTGCACCAGGATCTAGTCCACCACCACCAGATAATACCAGACCCGATGCCACTGCAATCGCAGCAGGATCCAGTCCACCACCACCACCAGACAGTACCAGACCTGATCCCACTGAAATTGCACCAGGATCCAGTCCACCACCACGTCCAAACAGTACCAGACCTGATACCACTGATATTGCACTAGGATCCAGTCCACCACAGATAATACCAGACCCGATCCCACTGCTATCGTAGCAGGATCCAGTCCACCACCACCACCAGACAGGACCAGACCTGATCCCACTGCCATTGCACCAGGATCCAGTCCACCACAACCACCAGACAGTACCAGACCTGGTCCCACTGCTATCACACCAGGATCCAGTCCACCACATCCACCAGAAAGTACAGGAACTGAACCCACTGCTCTTACACCAAGATCCATTCCACCACCACCACCAGACAGTACCAGAACCGAAACCACTGCTATCGCAGCATGATCCAGTCCACCACCACCACAGACAGTACCAGACCAGATCCCACTGCTATAGTACCAGAATCCAGTCCACCACCACCACCAGACAGTACCAGACCTGATCCCACTGCTATTGCACCAGGATCCAGTCCACCACCACGTCCAGACATTACCAGACCTGATACCATTGATATTGCACTAAGATCCAGTCCACCAAGGATAATGCCAGACCCGATCCCACTGCTATCGCCGCAGGATCCAGTCCACCACCACCAGACAGTACTTGACCTGATCCCACTGCATTCGCACCAGGATCCAGTCCACCACCACCACAGACAGTACCAGACCAGATCCCACTGCTATAGTACCAGAATCCAGTCCACCACCACCACCAGACAGTACCAGACCTGATCCCACAGCTATTGCACCAGGATCCAGTCCACCACCACGTCCAGTCAGTACCAGACCTGATACCACTGATATTGCACTAGGATCCAGTCCACCACAGATAATACCAGACCCGATCCCACTGCTATCGCAGTAGGATCCAGTCCACCACCACCAGACAGTACTAGACCTGATCCCACTGCATTTGCACCAGGATCTACTCCACCACCACCAGATAATACCAGACCCGATGCCACTGCAATCGCAGCAGGATCCAGTCCACCACCACCAGATAATACCAGACCCGATGCCACTGCAATCGCAGCAGGATCCAGTCCACCACCACCACCACCAGACAGTACCAGACCTGATCCCACTGAAATTGCACCAGGATCCAGTCCACCACCACCTCCAGACAGTACCAGACCGGATCCCACTGCTATTGAAACCAGACTCCAGTCCACCACCACCTCCAGACAGTACCAGACCTGATCCCACTGGTATTGCACCAGGATCCAATCCACCAAAACCAAACAGTACTAGACCTGATCCCACTGCATTCGCACCAGGATCCAGTCCACCACCACCACAGACAGTACCAGACCTGATCCCACTTCAATCGCACGAGAATCCAGCGCACCACTACAGTCAGTACAAGACCTGATCCCACTGCTCTGGAACTAGGGTCCAGTTCACCACCACCTTTAGAGAGTACCAGACCTGATCCCACTACTATCGCAGCATGATCCAGTCCACCACCACCACCAGACAGTACCAGACCTGATCCCACTGCTATCGCAGCAGGATCCAGTCAACCACCACCAGACAGTACTAGACCTGATCCCACTGCATTTGCACCAGGATCCAGTCCACCACCACTACAGTCAGTACAAGACCTGATCCCACTGCTCTGGAACCAGGATCCAGTTCACCACCAACTTTAGAGAGTACCAGACCTGATCCCACCGCTATCGCAGCATGATCCAGTCCACCACCACCACCACAGACAGTACCAGACCTGATCCCACTGCTATCACACCAGGATCCAGTCCACCAAAACCACCAGACAGTACCAGACCTGGTCCCACTGCTATCACACCAGGATCTAGTCCACCACATCCACCAGACAGTACCAGACCGGATCCCACTGCTATAGCACCAGGATCCAGTCCACCACCCTCACTAGACAGTACCAGACCTTATCCCACTGCTATTGCACCAGGATCCAGCCCATCACCACCACAGAAAGTACCAGACCTGATCCCACTGATATTGCACCAGGATCCTGTCCACCACCACCACAGAAATTACCAGACCTGATCCCACTGATATTGCACCAGGATCCAGTCCACCACCACCTCCAGACAGTACCAGACCTGATCCCACTGATATTGCACCAGGATCCTGTCCACCACCACCTACAGACAGTACCAGACCTGATCCCACTGATATTGCACCAGGATCCAGTCCACCACCACCTCCAGACTGTACCAGACCTGATCCCGCTAATATTGCACTAGGATCCAGTCCACCACCAGATAATACCAGACCCGATGCCACTGCAAACGCACCAAGATCCAGTCCACCACCACCTCCAGACAGTACCAGACCTGATCCCACTGATATTGCACCAGGATCCAGTCCACCACCACCTCCAGACAGTACCAGACCTGATCCCGCTGATATTGGACTAGGATCCAGTCCACCACCAGATAATACCAGACCTGATCCCACTGCTATTGCACCAGGATCTAGTCCACCATAACCTTTAGAGAGTACCAGACCCGATCCCACTGCTATCGCAGCAGGATCCAGTCCACCACCACCACAGACAGTACCAGACCTGATCCCACTGCCAGAGCACCAGGATCCAGTCCACCACCACCACTAGATAGTACCAGACCTGATCCCACTGCTATTGCACCAGAATCCAGTCCACCACCACCACCAGAAAGTACCAGACCTGATGCCACTGCTATTGCACCAGGATCCAGTCCACCACCACCTCCAGACGGTACCAGACCTGATCCCACTGATATTGCACTAGGATCCAGTCCACCACCAGATAGTACCAGACCCGATGCCACTGCAATCGCACCAGGATCCAGTCCACCACAACCTCCAGACAGTACCAGACCTGATCCCACTGCTATTGCACCAGGATCCAGTTCACCACCACCTCCAGATAGTACCAGACCTGATCCCACTGCTATCGCAGAAGGATACAGTCCACCACCACCACAGACAGTACCAGACCTCATCCCACTGCTATAGCACCAGGATCCGGTCCACCACCACCACCAGACAGTACCAGACCGGATCCCACTGCTATTGCACCAGGATCCAGTCCACCACCACCTCCAGACAGTACCAGACCTGATCCCACTGCTATTGCACCAGGATCCAGCCCATCACCACCTCCAGACAGTACCAGACCTGATCCCACTGATATTGCACCAGGATCCAGTCCACCACCACCTACAGACAGTACCAGACCTGATCCCACTGATATTGCACCAGGATCCAGTCCACCACCACCACAGACTGTACCAGACCTGATCCCGCTGATATTCCACTACGATCCAGTCCACCACCAGATAATACCAGACCCGATGCCACTGCAAACGCACCAAGATCCAGTCCACCACCACCTCCAGACAGTACCAGACCTGATCCCACTGATATTGCACCACGATCCAGTCCACCACCACCACAGACAGTACCAGACCTGATCCCACTGATATTGCACCAGGATCCAGTCCACCACCACCACAGACAGTACCAGACCTGATCCCACTGCTATTGCACCAGGATCCAGTTCACCACCACCTTCAGATAGTACCAGACCTGATCCCACTGCTATCGAAGAAGGATACAGTCCACCACCACCACAGACAGTACCAGACCTCATCCCACTGCTATAGCACCAGGATCCGGTCCACCACCACCACCAGACAGTACCAGACCGGATCCCACTGCTATTGCACCAGGATCCAGTCCACCACCACCTCCAGACAGTACAGGACCCGATACCACTGATATTGCTCTAGGATCCAGTCCACCACCAGATAATACAAGACCCGATCCCGCTGCTATCACAGCAGGATCCAGTCCACCACCACCACAGAGGGTACCAGACCTGATCCCACTGCATTCGCACCAGGATCCAGTCCACCACCACAACCAGACAGTACCAGACCTGATCCGACTGCTATTGCACCAGGATCCAGTCCACCAAAATCAAACAGTACTAGACCTGATCCCACTGCATTCACACCAGGATCCAGTCCACCACCACCACAGTCAGTACAAGACCTGATCCCACTTCTCTGGAACCAGGATCCAGTTCACCACCATCTTTAGAGAGTACCAGACCCGATCCCACCGCTATCGCAGCATGATCCAGTCCACCACCACCACCACAGACAGTACCAGACCTGATCCCACTGCTATCACACCAGGATCCAGTCCACCAAAACCACCAGACAGTACCAGACCTGGTCCCACTGCTATCACACCAGGATCTAGTCCACCACATCCACCAGACAGTACCAGACCTGATCCCACTGCTATAGCACCAGGATCCAGTCCACCACCCTCACTAGACAGTACCAGACCTGATCCCACTGCTATTGCACCAGGATCCAGCCCATCACCACCTCCAGACAGTACCAGACCTGATCCCACTGATATTGCACCAGGATCCAGTCCACCACCACCTACAGACAGTACCAGACCTGATCCCGCTAATTATGCACCAGGATCCAGTCCACCACCACCACAGACAGTACCAGACCTGATCCCACTGATATTGCACCAGGATCCAGTCCACCACCACCTCCAGACTGTACCAGACCTGATCCCGCTGATATTGCACTAGGATCCAGTCCACCACCAGATAATACCAGACCCGATGCCACTGCAAACGCACCAAGATCCAGTCCACCACCACCTCCAGACAGTACCAGACCTGATCCCACTGATATTGCACCACGATCCAGTCCACCACCACCACAGACAGTACCAGACCTGATCCCACTGATATTGCACCAGGATCCGGTCCACCACCACCAGACAGTACCAGACCTGATCCCACTGCTATTGCACCAGGATCCAGTCCACCACCACCTTTAGAGAGTACCAGACCTGATCCCACTGCCACAGCACCAGGATCCAGTCCACCACCACCACTAGATAGTACCAGACCTGATCCCACTGCTATTGTACCAGAATCCAGTCCACCACCACCACCAGAAAGTACCAGACCTGATGCCACTGCTATTGCACCAGGATCCAGTCCACCACCACCTCCAGACGGTACCAGACCTGATCCCACTGATATTGCACTAGGATCCAGTCCACCACCAGATAATACCAGACCCGATGCCACTGCAATCGCACCAGGATCCAGTTCACCACCACCACAGACAGTACCAGACCTCATCCAACTGCTATAGCACCAGGATCCGGTCCACCACCACCACCAGACAGTACCAGACCGGATCCCACTGCTATTGCACCAGGATCCAGTCCACCACCACCTCCAGACAGTACAGGAGCCGATACCACTGATATTGCTCTAGGATCCAGTCCACCTCCAGATAATACAAGACCCAGCCCAGAGTCTAGACCAGAGTCCAGACCCAAGTCCAGCCCAGAGTCTAGACCAGAGTCCAGACCCAAGTCCAGACCCAAGTCCAGCCCAGAGTCTAGACCAGAGTCCATACCAGAGTCCAGCCCAGAGTCTAGACCCGAGTCCAGACCCAAGTCCAGCCCAGAGTCTAGACCAGAGTCCAGACCCAAGTCCAGCCCAGAGTCTAGACCCGAATCCAGACCCAAGTCCAGACCAGAGTCTAGACCCGAATCCAGACCCAAGTCCAGCCCAGCGTCTAGACCAGAGTCCAGACCCAAGTCCAGCCCAGAGTCTAGACCAGAGTCCAGACCCAAGTCCAGCCCAGAGTCTAGACCCGAGTCCAGACCCAAGTCCAGCCCAGAGTCTAGACCAGAGTCCAGACCCAAGTCCAGCCCAGAGTCTACCCGAGTCCAGACCCAAGTCCAGCCCAGAGTCTAGACCAGAGTCCAGACCCAAGTCCAGCCCAGAGTCTAGACCCGAGTCCAGACCCAAGTCCAGCCCAGAGTCTAGACTAGAGTCCAGACCCAAGTCCAGCCCAGAGTCTAGACCCGAGTCCAGACCCAAGTCCAGCCCAGAGTCTAGACCAGAGTCCAGACCCAAGTCCAGCCCAGAGTCTAGACCAGAGTCCAGACCCAAGTCCAGCCCAGAGTCTAGACCAGAGTCCAGACCCAAGTCCAGCCCAGAGTCTAGACCCGAGTCCAGACCCAAGTCCAGCCCAGAGTCTAGACCCGAGTCCAGACCCAAGTCCAGCCCAGAGTCTAGACCCGAGTCCAGACCCAAGTCCAGCCCAGAGTCTAGACCCGAATCCAGACCCAAGTCCAGCCCAGAGTCTAGACCAGAGTCCAGACCCAAGTCCAGACCAGAGTCTAGACCCGAGTCCAGACCCAAGTCCAGCCCAGAGTCTAGACCCGAATCCAGACCCAAGTCCAGCCCAGAGTCTAGACCAGAGTCCAGACCAGAGTCCAGCCCAGAGTCTAGACCCGAATCCAGACCCAAGTCCAGCCCAGAGTCTAGACCAGAGTCCAGACCCAAGTCCAGACCAGAGTCTAGACCAGAGTCCAGACCAGAGTCCAGACCCAAGTCCAGCCCAGAGTCTAGACCAGAGTCCATACCAGAGTCCAGCCCAGAGTCTAGACCCGAGTCCAGACCCAAGTCCAGCCCAGAGTCTAGACCAGAGTCCAGACCCAAGTCCAGCCCAGAGTCTAGACCCGAATCCAGACCCAAGTCCAGACCAGAGTCTAGACCCGAATCCAGACCCAAGTCCAGCCCAGAGTCTAGACCAGAGTCCAGACCCAAGTCCAGCCCAGAGTCTAGACCAGAGTCCAGACCCAAGTCCAGCCCAGAGTCTAGACGCGAGTCCAGACCCAAGTCCAGCCCAGAGTCTAGACCAGAGTCCAGACCCAAGTCCAGCCCAGAGTCTACCCGAGTCCAGACCCAAGTCCAGCCCAGAGTCTAGACCAGAGTCCAGACCCAAGTCCAGCCCAGAGTCTAGACCCGAGTCCAGACCCAAGTCCAGCCCAGAGTCTAGACCAGAGTCCAGACCCAAGTCCAGCCCAGAGTCTAGACCAGAGTCCAGACCCAAGTCCAGCCCAGAGTCTAGACCAGAGTCCAGACCCAAGTCCAGCCCAGAGTCTAGACCAGAGTCCAGACCAGAGTCCAGACCAGAGTCCAGACCCAAGTCCATACCAGAGTCCAGCCCAGAGTCTAGACCAGAGTCCAGACCCAAGTCCAGCCCAGAGTCTAGACCAGAGTCCAGACCAGAGTCCAGCCCAGAGTCTAGACCCGAATCCAGACCCAAGTCCAGCCCAGAGTCTAGACCAGAGTCCAGACCCAAGTCCAGACCAGAGTCTAGACCAGAGTCCAGACCCAAGTCCAGACCCAAGTCCAGCCCAGAGTCTAGACCAGAGTCCATACCAGAGTCCAGCCCAGAGTCTAGACCCGAGTCCAGACCCAAGTCCAGCCCAGAGTCTAGACCCGAGTCCAAACCCAAGTCCAGCCCAGAGTCTAGACCCGAGTCCAGACCCAAGTCCAGCCCAGAGTCTAGACTAGAGTCCAGACCCAAGTCCAGCCCAGAGTCTAGACCCGAGTCCAGACCCAAGTCCAGCCCAGAGTCTAGACCCGAATCCAGACCCAAGTCCAGCCCAGAGTCTAGACCAGAGTCCAGACCAGAGTCCAGCCCAGAGTCTAGACCAGAGTCCAGACCCAAGTCCAGCCCAGAGTCTAGACCAGAGTCCAGACCAGAGTCCAGACCAGAGTCCAGACCCAAGTCCATACCAGAGTCCAGCCCAGAGTCTAGACCAGAGTCCAGACCCAAGTCCAGCCCAGAGTCTAGACCAGAGTCCAGACCAGAGTCCAGCCCAGAGTCTAGACCCGAATCCAGACCCAAGTCCAGCCCAGAGTCTAGACCAGAGTCCAGACCCAAGTCCAGACCAGAGTCTAGACCAGAGTCCAGACCCAAGTCCAGACCCAAGTCCAGCCCAGAGTCTAGACCAGAGTCCATACCAGAGTCCAGCCCAGAGTCTAGACCCGAGTCCAGACCCAAGTCCAGCCCAGAGTCTAGACCAGAGTCCAGACCCAAGTCCAGCCCAGAGTCTAGACCCGAGTCCAGACCCAAGTCCAGCCCAGAGTCTAGACCAGAGTCCAGACCCAAGTCCAGCCCAGAGTCTAGACCCGAATCCAGACCCAAGTCCAGACCAGAGTCTAGACCCGAATCCAGACCCAAGTCCAGCCCAGAGTCTAGACCAGAGTCCAGACCCAAGTCCAGCCCAGAGTCTAGACCCGAGTCCAGACCCAAGTCCAGCCCAGAGTCTAGACCAGAGTCCAGACCCAAGTCCAGCCCAGAGTCTAGACCAGAGTCCAGACCCAAGTCCAGACCAGAGTCTAGACCCTAGTCCAGACCCAAGTCCAGACCAGAGTCCAGACCCAAGTCCAGACCCAAGTCCAGCCCAGAGTCTAGACTAGAGTCCAGACCCAAGTCCAGCCCAGAGTCTAGACCCGAGTCCAGACCCAAGTCCAGCCCAGAGTCTAGACCCGAGTCCAGACCCAAGTCCAGCCCAGAGTCTAGACCAGAGTCCAGACCCAAGTCCAGCCCAGAGTCTAGACCAGAGTCCAGACCCAAGTCCAGCCCAGAGTCTAGACCCGAGTCCAGACCCAAGTCCAGCCCAGAGTCTAGACCCGAGTCCAGACCCAAGTCCAGCCCAGAGTCTAGACCCGAGTCCAGACCCAAGTCCAGCCCAGAGTCTAGACCCGAATCCAGACCCAAGTCCAGCCCAGAGTCTAGACCAGAGTCCAGACCCAAGTCCAGACCAGAGTCTAGACCCGAGTCCAGACCCAAGTCCAGCCCAGAGTCTAGACCCGAATCCAGACCCAAGTCCAGCCCAGAGTCTAGACCAGAGTCCAGACCCAAGTCCAGACCAGAGTCTAGACCCTAGTCCAGACCCAAATCCAGACCAGAGTCTAGACCCGAATCCAGACCCAAATCCAGACCAGAGTCTAGACCCGAGTTATTATGGCTGTAAGCGACTGATTGAGAAAATGTCATGAGTGTTCCAAGCTGTCACCAAAGCAAAAGGTGGTTACTTTGAAGAAAATATAAAACAAATTCTGGTTTATTTACCACTTCTTGTTTACGACATAATTCCACACGTGTTCCTTCATAGTGTGGATGTATTTAGTTGTACTCTGCAATTAAGAAAATGACAAAAATAAAGAAAAACCACTGGTGTGTCCAACCTTTTGACTGGTACTGTACATACAGTTATATGCAGGGATCTATTCACACTGTTTATTGGTTTAGAATTGACATTCAATAACTGCTTTCATATAGTATTTACAGATGCCTGCGTTAGCGCACTTCTTTCTTTACACACACACACACAGAGAGAGAGAGACTATACATCAACACTGGGGAATCCTGACCCTTCAGAGCCAGAATCCTGCAGGTTCTCCATGTATCCCTGGTCCAGCACACCTGATTTAAATCAGGTGAATCCAGCATCTAATCTAGATCTGCACATTGATTCCTTCATTTGAATCGGGTGTGTTGGAACAGGGAGGCGTCAAAAACTCTCAAAGCGAGGGCCAAGACTGTGGCTGTGTCTCAATCAGCGCACTAACGCTACTTGGCGCACTATGTTTCAGTGCGTTTACACTGACTTTTACACAAAAAACTCAGTGCACTGAAAGTACCCGGATGCTGCCCTAACCCCGCCCATAAATGCAGTGTGGAACGATGGACACTTCGCGCACTAAATCAACGCCATTTTGCTGACGTAGCGGAAGAGGATGGACTTTCCATCAGTTTACCAGGTAAATAATGGCGGAGTTTAACGCCGGTCCAGGCGGGGATTCATTTGTATAAATGTAAGTATTTAATTATTCCGTTATGATTGTGATGTATACTGCAGCCTGCTAATCTATCCCTGACAACAGTTATGGATCTGACCATTTGTCAGGCTCAGTAGTTAGCACACTGTTAGCAGTTTTTATCCGCTGTAGTGGACGTATACAGGTTATATGTGTTATAAATGATGAATGTTATAGGTTCTGTATGTTCATTCATCCTTGTTGAACGTCCAGATGAAGCATTGTGGTGTTTATAACGTAAACTATTAATACCGATATAGCGCCAGTTTTTAGAGAGCGGTCCGTTACTATGGTTACCACTGATGCCATAAATCTGCATCGTATCGTCAGATCTGATCTGCTGAGACTGAACGAGAAAATATAGATATAAAATAAACATTGTAGTGAATTTAGTTGGTTTGATTATTAGAGTGCAAAGTGTGAGGTGTGTAACTTTCTTCTGCATGGCTCCACCTCGACTGTCCCTGATTAAAAATCCATCGAGTGTGTGTGTGTGTGTGTGTGTGTGTGTGTGTGTGTGTGTGTTTAGTTTACGTTGTAGTTGGTGTCATGTAATATTTACTGAATGTTTCGTGTGTTTTGTGTATGGTAATGAATTAATTACAAATAATAATTACAAATATATAATTATATTAGAACAATGTAAAGAGAAGTTCATTGTAGATCTTCATCATATAGAGACACACAATTTGTTTCCCATTCGCCAAATTATTTATTGTTTAGATATAAATGCAGTCATGATCTGGGGAGTAACACATCATTACCATCCTCTGCCTCTCATCAGCCTCACAGACGGTTCCTGGAGATGCTGCTGGTTCTCCTGCTGGTTGTTCCCCAGCTGCCCTACTGACATCTTCATCTTCATCATCATCATCATCATCATCATCATCATCATCATCTGGCTCCAGAAGGTCACCGCTGCTCATGCAGATGTTGTGGAGGACGGTGGACGTACTTCACCTCCTTCCAGAGCCTTTAGGAAGACGGACCTCCACCTGGTCTCTGGGATCCTGAAAGACGGACCTCCACCTGGTCTCTAGGATCCTGAAAGACGGACCTCCACCTGGTCTCTAGGGTCCTGAAAGACGGACCTCCACCTGGTCTCTAGGATCCTGAAAGACGGACCTCCACTTGGTCTCTAGGATCCTGAAAGACGGACCTCCACCTGGTCTCTAGGATCCTGAAAGACGGACCTCCACCTGGTCTCTAGGATCCTGAAAGACGGACCTCCACCTGGTCTCTAGGATCCTGAAAGACGGACCTCCACCTGGTCTCTAGGATCCTGAAAGACGGACCTCCACCTGGTCTCTAGGACCCTGAAAGACGGACCTCCACCTGGTCTCTAGGATCCTGAAAGACGGACCTCCACCTGGTCTCTAGGATCCTGAAAGACGGACCTCCACCTGGTCTCTAGGACCCTGAAAGACGGACCTCCACCTGGTCTCTAGGATCCTGAAAGACGGACCTCCACCTGGTCTCTAGGATCCTGAAAGACCTCTCCACACACACCTGGCTTCTGACAGGCAGCAGGTGAAGCGAGCTTGCAGGTGGGTTCAGACAGGCTGCCTGAGGAGCGTCATGAGGAAGATGGACCGCTACAAGCAGGAGGAGATTCAATAAAGGATTCAATAAAATGTTTCTGTAACAACTTTGCTGCATCTCTGTGTCTGAGCATCTTCTTTACAGCATTACATTCCCTACATTATCATTTATAATCCCTTTCCTGTTGCCAGATGTGCACAGCATCAGAGTAAACACCAGTTAAAACACATGTGTTCAATGTGAAGGACATTTTTATACTGACAATATCTTTGCATATTTAAAAGCTGTTTTATTAGTGTTTTGATTTAAACTTTATTATACTAATAAGCCTGTGGGAGACATGCAGAGACACATGACAGTCTGATGTTGCTTTGTATAGTTAACAACTGAGATAGATCACTCTAGTGTAGGCCATAATATATGATGATATGATACATAAAGTTATGTTTGCTGGATTTGTTCATTTCTTTATTACAACTTCCTAAAAAGAATTTAGTGGGACGAACCGTCTCTGAAACGATGAGCCAACAATGAAGCGGGACTGGCAATAGCCACGCACTCTGGGTACGTATGCAGGCGGGTCATACACGTTAGAAATAAATAAATACACGTACCAACTCATGTTCAGCCAATCGGAGGAGGATCCTTCGTCACCTTTAATGCGATGTCGTTTCATGAGAAGCAAATTCATTCTCCTAATTTAGAGCTTTGTTTTACTTTTGGCGGCAGAATAATTGTGGTCAAATGTGAGTTCATCACTACCGGTTAGTGCACTACGTCCATGTTCCATTTGGGACAACACTTACCCACCGTAGTGAGCACTACGCACTGCATTCCAGTGCACTAACGAATTGAGACACAGCCCAAGATTCCCCACCCCTTCAACACATCATACTGTAGGTGTGTCTACCTGTAAGGTCTGTTCACAGCCCCTCCCTCACACTCATGACTGTCACCCGGCGTGCTCCTGAAGCCCTACCTGCCTCCTCTCCTGACTCTCAAACACAAGACATACATCATAGATGTGTTTTGGGGACCAGTTGTGTGTGTGTGTGTAAGAGTGGAATCACACACACACCTACCCAGATACAGGAATATACATGTGATTCAGGGGAACAAGATGCATTCAATGATAAATCCACAGATGTGTTGATCAGAGCGCCCCTTCTTTTATCCCCTCTCTCTCTCTCTCTCTCTCTCTCATACACACTACAAACCATGCCTGTGTATCTGTCAGTCTGTTCAGAGCTTCTCCTTCACACTCCGCAGGACCTTTGCTGGCACCAACCCGCCCAGTCTGTGTAAAATGGCCGGCACACACACTGGCAGCTGCATGGCACCCATCACAAATTTCTTCAGAAATTTTCTAGTTTTAATGGAATTTATGATTTTATAATTGAGATCAAACAGAAAAACACAGTTTAAGCTGATTTATGCATTGATGCAGTAAACTAAGAGAAATGTCATTCATAGTTTCTCATTTTTCAGTTTGACTGAAGCTCTTGCAGGTATGTCATGTTGTTGCATCATCATCATCATCATCTTCCTCTTCATAGATGCTGGCTTTCCATCACAGCAGGAAGCAGAAGGACATGATGGGGAGGAGAGAGAGAGCTCCACTCCCCCCTGCAGGGAATAATGACTTTCATTTCTTTACCTAGATGCTGCAGATGCTTCATCCTTCTTACACAGCCGCTGGATAGCTGACGTCACGGAGGCAGACCCACTGATTGATCTGCAGTCACCAATCAATCAGTCAGTGTCAACGATGTTCTGTGAATCCTGAGAAAAGATTTGTCCTCAGCTCCAACAAATATCCTGGAAACTAGATAGCTAGATAGATAGATGAAGAAGAGGAGGAGGAAGGCGGATGCAGGGTGGACCTGGTCCCTGAACCGGCTCTGAGGCTCAGCAGGATCCTGTTACCAGACTGAAAAGAGATGAGTGAGATGAGGTCAAAGGTCAGCTCAGCTTCCTTCCCAGCATGTCCAAACACAGCTGGAAGAGACGATATCTGATGGATCGGTTTCAGTTAGATGTTGCTCCTCTGAAGGTCTCTGCTCCACATGGACCTGAAACTGGACTCTGTTGTGTTTTTAACAGGTCAGATAAAGAATCTCACTTGTCTGATGGGTGTTTTCCAATTTTTCTGTTCACACAGGTGCTGGAGTCCTGAGAAGTTTCAGAGATACACTGAGAAATCATTTTCCACCAGTTAAACGTCTTCATCATCACTTAGAGTCATTGTTGGAATTACAAGTTTGTCTGTTTTTCATTTATTGTTTTTACTTTTGTTTATTTTCTTAAAACTGTTTATCAACACTTCAGCCCTTTAAGTCCCAATCCAAGAAAAAATGTAGAGGAAAGTTTTGTTCTTTTATTTTGTAATTTTTATATGAGTCTTTAACACAATGTAAAATATAGTTAAAAGGTTTTTATTATATTTTTGGCATTTATTACAACAAAATCATTGTAGTACAAATAGTGTCCTCCAGGGGGCAAAGGAGAAAAGTATTCAATTGTGTTGAACAATTTTTTTAAAAGTACATTCATATTTTTAAAAATGGTTCATCCATCCATCTTCTGCCGCTTATCCGGGGTCGGGTCGCGGGGGCAGCAGCCTAAGCAGGGAAGCCCAGACTTCCCTCTCCCCAGACACATTTGCCAACTCTGCGGGGGGGATCCCGAGGCGTTCCCAGGCCAGCCGAGAGATATAATCCCTCCAGCGTGTCCTGGGTCTTCCCCGGGGTCTCCTCCCAGAGGGACGTGCCTGGAACACCTCACCAGGGAGGTCCAGGAGGCATCCTGACCAGATGCCCGAGCCACCTCAACTGGTTCCTCTCGATGCGAAGGAGCAGCGGCTCTACTCTGATCTCCTCCCGGATGACCGAGCTCCTCACCCTATCTCTAAGGGAGAGCCCGGCCACCCTGCGGAGGAAACTCATTTCAGCCGCCTGTATACGAGATCTCCTTCTTTCGGTCACGACCCACAGCTCATGACCATAGGTGAGGGTAGGAACGTAGATCGGCTGGTAAATCAAGAGCTCCGCCTTCTGGCTCAGCTCCTTCTTCACCACGACAGACCGGCGCAGAGCCCGCATTACTGCAGACGCCGCACCGATCCGTCTGTCTATCTCGCGCTTCATCCTTCCCTCACTCGTGAACAAGACCCCGAGATATTTAAACTCCTCCACTTGAGGCAGGACCTGACTCCCGACCCGGAGAGGACAATCCACCCTATTCCGGCTGAGGACCATGGTCTCAGATTTGCAGGTGCTGATTACCATCCAAGCCGCTTCACACTCAGCTGCGAATCACTTAAGTGAGAGCTGGAGATCACGACCAGATGAAGCCAACAGGACCACGTCATCTGCAAAAAGCAGGGACCCAATCCTGAGGCCACCAAGCTGGATCCACTGGAAGTTGGTCCACAGTTCCGCGACCAGGACGAAAACCTCAAGCCGAGATTTGACTATCCGACGGACCCTCCTCTCCAGGACCCCTGAATAGACTTTACCGGGGAGGCTGAGGAGTGTGAATCTGTCACAGCAGGGAAAAAACAGCCACACTAGGTTGGACCCAAGATGCAGACAGCAAGTGAGAAATGAGCACAATTTATTGCAAAAGTATGTAGAATTGCTTGGGTGTTCTCTGTCCGGGTTGTATTTCTAGGATTAGAAGACAATTAGCAGAGTCCAAAGAAATGAAGTCTCAGAGATAAGGTTCTTGCAAAAATGGAGCTTACTGTGACCAAGGGTGGTTGATTGGCTGGACGGGGGTAGTGAAGCTCTCAAGAGTGGTGAACAAGATGGCAGGGCGAGCAGGCAAGTGGAACGGCTTGGAAAAACTCTGGAATTGGTGGAGTGGATCCAGGTTAGGCAAGGCAGCGTTGTGTAGCACAGGTACTGTGAGATAATCTGGCTGAGACTGGAGCTCCTGCAGGTGCTTAAATAGCAGTGCCAGATGAGCAGCCAGTGTGTTCCATTAGCACGCCAGGAAGCCTGCTCAGCCCCACCGAAAAACCCAGGAGAAAAAAACAAAACACTGCCAGGATAAGCCCATTACAGATTCCCCTGGAATTGGAACACACTCTCCGGTCCCCCTTCTTAAAAAAAAGGGACCACCACCCCAATGCCAATCCAGCGGCACTGTCCCTGATGTCCACGCGATGCTGCAGAGGCGTGTCAGCCAGGACAGCCCCACAGCATCCAGTGCCTTAAGGAACTCCAGGGCGGATCTCATCCACCCCTGGGCTTGCCGCCAAGGCAAGATAGGAGAGTCCACCCCTGAGTCCCCCAGCTCTTCCTTATAGGAAGTCATGTTGGTAGGATTGAGGAGGTCTTTGAAGTATTCCTTCCACCAACCCACAACATGTTGAGGTCAGAAGCTCCCACCTCCACTGTACACAGTATCGACGGAGCACCTTTTAAAATTGTTCAACAGCACAAAATAAAACTGGGACATATTAACATAAACGACATGCCTCATTGTCGACATACGTGTGTGACTTTACAGGCAAGATGAGCAGACATTGAAAATGATGACTCTCAGACTCAGAGTGCTCGGTCACGTTAGCTTGTCATAACCAGCTATTGATGTTCTGGGATCAAATTCACTGGGCCAGGCCCCGTTCCAACGCTGGCCTTTCAGCGGCCTATCAGTACACACCTATTTAACATTATTTAAAATGACATAATAGAGAAGACACTCTTATCCAGGGACTTTTAATAAAAGAACTTTCGTCCTTCTGACCCTTGTTCTGCCATTCTATTCTTTTAGCAGTGGGAAATTGTCTGGAATCACGAGAACCCCGTGTGACAATCCCACTACAATCACACCAGGATCCATTACAAGACCTGATCCCACTGATATTGCACCAGGATCTAGTCCACCACCACCAGATAATACCAGACCCGATGCCACTGCAATCGCAGCATGATCCAGTCCACCACCACCACCACAGACAGTACCAGACCTGATCCCACTGCTATCACACCAGGATCCAGTCCACCAAAACCACCAGACAGTACCAGACCTGGTCCCACTGCTATCACACCAGGATCTAGTCCACCACATCCACCAGACAGTACCAGACCTGATCCCACTTCTATAGCACCAGGATCCAGTCCACCACCCTCACTAGACAGTACCAGACCTGATCCCACTGCTATTGCACCAGGATCCAGCCCATCACCACCTCCAGACAGTACCAGACCTGATCCCACTGATATTGCACCAGGATCCAGTCCACCACCACCTACAGACAGTACCAGACCTGATCCCGCTAATAATGCACCAGGATCCAGTCCACCACCACCACACACAGTACCAGACCTGATCCCACTGATATTGCACCAGGATCCAGTCCACCACCACCTCCAGACTGTACCAGACCTGATCCCGCTGATATTGCACTAGGATCCAGTCCACCACCAGATAATACCAGACCCGATGCCACTGCAAACGCACCAAGATCCAGTCCACCACCACCTCCAGACAGTACCAGACCTGATCCCACTGATATTGCACCACGATCCAGTCCACCACCACCACAGACAGTACCAGACCTGATCCCACTGATATTGCACCAGGATCCGGTCCACCAACACCTCCAGACAGTACCAGACCTGATCCCGCTGATATTGCACAAGGATCCAGTCCACCACCACCACAGACAGTACCAGACCTGATCCCACTGATATTGCACCAGGATCCAGTCCACCACCACCTCCAGACAGTACCAGACCTGATCCCACTGCTATTGCACCAGGATCTAGTCCACCATCACCTTTAGAGAGTACCAGACCCGATCCCACTGCTATCGCAGCAGGATCCAGTCCACCACCACAACAGACAGTACCAGACCTGATCCCACTGCCACAGCACCAGGATCCAGTCCACCACCACCACTAGATAGTACCAGACCTGATCCCACTGCTATTGTACCAGGATCCAGTCCACCACCACCTCCAGACGGTACCAGACCTGATCCCACTGATATTGCACTAGGATCCAGTCCACCACCAGATAATACCAGACCCGATGCCACTGCAATCGCACCAGGATCCAGTTCACCACCACCTCCAGATAGTACCAGACCTGATCCCACTGCTATCGCAGAATGATACAGTCCACCACCACCACAGACAGTACCAGACCTCATCCAACTGCTATAGCACCAGGATCCGGTCCACCACCACCACCAGACAGTACCAGACCGGATCCCACTGCTATTGCACCAGGATCCAGTCCACCACAACCTCCAGACAGTACAGGAGCCGATACCACTGATATTGCTCTAGGATCCAGTCCACCTCCAGATAATACAAGACCCGATCCCGCTGCTATCACAGCAGGATCCAGTCCACCACCACCACAGAGGGTACCAGACCTGATCCCACTGCTATCGCACCAGGATCCAGTCCATCACCACAACCAGACAGTACCAGACCCGATCCCACTGCTAACGCAGCATGATCCAGTCCACCACCACCACAGACAGGACCAGACCTGATCCCAATGCTATACATCCAGGATCCAGTCCACCACCCTCACCAGACAGTACCAGACCTGATCCCACTGATATTGCACTAGGATCCAGCCCACATCCACCTCCAGACAGTACCACACATGATCCCACTGATATTGCACTAGAATCCAGTCCACCATCACCTTTAGAGAGTACCAGACCCGATGCCACTGCAATCGCACCAGGATCCAGTCCACCACCACCACCAGACAGTACCAGACCAGATCCCACTCCTATCACACCAGGATCCATTCCACCACCACCAGACAGTACCAGACCCGATCCCACTGCTTTCTCAGCATGATCCAGTCCACCACCAACACCACCACAGACAGGACCAGACCTGATCCCACAGCTATAGCACCAGGATCCAGGCCACCACCCTTACCAGACAGTACCAGACCTGCTCCCACTGCTATTGCACCAGGATCCAGTCCACCACCACCTCCAGATAGTACCAGACCTGATCCCACTGCTATCGTACCAGGATCCAGTCCACCACAACAGTCAGTACCAGACCCAATACCACTGCTCTGGCACCAGGATCCAGTCCTTCACCACCACCAGACAGTACCAGACCTGATCCCACTGATATTGCACTAGGATCCACTCCACCACCAAACGTTATCAGACCTGATCCCACTGATATTTCACTACGATCCAGTCCACCACCAGATAATACCAGTTCTGATCCCACTTCTATCGCACCAGGATCCGTCCACCACTGCAGTCAGTACCAGACTAGATCCTACTGCAATCGCACTAGGATCCCTTCCTCCACAACAGACAGTACCAGACCCGATCCCACTGCTATAGAACCAGGATCCAGTCCACCACCACCAGACAGTACCAGACCTGATCCCACTGCTATCGCACCAGGATCCAGTCCACCACCACCAACAGACATTACCAGACCTGATCCCACTGATAGTGCACTACGATCCAGTCCACCACCAGATAATACCAGACCCGATGCCTCTGCAATCGCACCAGGATCCAGTCCACCAACACCAAACAGTACTAGACCTGATCCCACTGCTCTGGCACCAGGATCCAGTCCACCACCACCACCACCACAAGACAGTACCAGACCTGATCCCACTGATATTGCTCTAGGATCCAGTCCACCACCAGATAATACCAGACCCGATGCCACTGCAATCGCAGCAGGATCCAGTCCACCACCACCAGATAATACCAGACCCGATGCAACTGCAATCGCGCCAGGATCCAGTCCACCACCACCAGACAGTACCAGACCTGATCCCACTGCTATCGCACCAGGATACAGTACACCACCACCCCCAGACAGTACCAGACCAGATCCCATTGCTATCACACCAGGATCCATTCCACCACCACCACCAGACAGTACCAGACCCGATCCCACTGCTTTCGCAGCATGATCCAGTCCACCACCACCACCAAAGACAGGACCAGACCTGATCCCACAGCTATAGCACCAGGATCCAGTCCACCACCCTCACCAGACAGTACCAGACCTGCTCCCATTGCTATTGCACCAGGATCCAGCCCACATCCACCTCCAGAAAGTACCAGACCTGATGCCACTGCATTCTCACCAGGATCCAATCCACCACCACCACAGACAGTACCAGACCTGATTCGACTGCGATCACACCAGGATCCAATCCACCACCACCAAACAGTACCAGACCTGATCCCACTGCTCTGGCACCAGGATCCAGTCCACCACCACCAAAGAGGGTACCAGACCTGATCCCACTGCTATCGCACCAGGATCCAGTGCACCACCGCCAGACAGTACCAGACCTGATCCCACTGCTATTGTACCAGAATCCAGTCCACCACCACCACCAGACAGTACCAGACCTGATCCCACTGCTATTGCACCAGGATCCAGTCCACCACCACCTCCAGACGGTACCAGACTTGATCCCACTGATATTGCACTAGGATCCAGTCCACCACCAGATAATACAAGACCTGATCCCGCTGCTATCGCAGAAGGATCCAGTCCACCACCACCAGACAGTACCAGACCCATTCTCACTGCATTCGCCCCAAGATCCAGTCCACCATCACCAGACAGTACCAGACCTGATCCGACTGCAACCGCATGAGAATCCACCGCACCACAACAGACAGTAATAGACCTGATCACACTGCTATCGCACCAGGATCCAGTCCACCACTATAGTCATTACAAGACCTGATCCCACTGTTCTGGCACCAGGATCCAGTCCACCACCACCACCAGACAGGACCAGACCTGATCCCACTGCCATTGCACCAGGATCCAGTCCACCACAACCACCAGACAGTACCAGACCTGGTCCCACTGCTATCACACCAGGATCCAGTCCACCACATCCACCAGAAAGTACAGGAACTGAACCCACTGCTCTTACACCAAGATCCATTCCACCACCACCACCAGACAGTACCAGACCCGAAACCACTGCTATCGCAGCATGATCCAGTCCACCACCACCACAGACAGTACCAGACCAGATCCCACTGCTATAGTACCAGAATCCAGTCCACCACCACCACCAGACAGTACCAGACCTGATCCCACTGCTATTGCACCAGGATCCAGTCCACCACCACGTCCAGACATTACCAGACCTGATACCATTGATATTGCACTAAGATCCAGTCCACCACAGATAATACCAGACCCGATCCCACTGCTATCGCAGCAGGATCCAGTCCACCACCACCAGACAGTACTAGACCTGATCCCACTGCATTTGCACCAGGATCCAGTCCACCACCACCACAGACAGTACCAGACCTGATCCGACTGCTATTGCACCAGGATCCAATCCACCAAAACCAAACAGTACTAGACCTGATCCCACTGCATTCGCACCAGGATCCAGTCCACCACAACCACAGACAGTACCAGACCTGATCCCACAGCTATTGCACCAGGATCCAGTCCACCACCACGTCCAGTCAGTACCAGACCTGATACCACTGATATTGCACTAGGATCCAGTCCACCACAGATAATACCAGACCCGATCCCACTGCTATCGCAGCAGGATCCAGTCCACCACCACCAGACAGTACTAGACCTGATCCCACTGCATTTGCACCAGGATCTACTCCACCACCACCAGATAATACCAGACCCGATGCCACTGCAATCGCAGCAGGATCCAGTCCACCACCACCAGATAATACCAGACCCGATGCAACTGCAATCGCGCCAGGATCCAGTCCACCACCACCAGACAGTACCAGACCTGATCCCACTGCTATCGCACCAGGATACAGTACACCACCACCCCCAGACAGTACCAGACCAGATCCCATTGCTATCACACCAGGATCCATTCCACCACCACCACCAGACAGTACCAGACCCGATCCCACTGCTTTCGCAGCATGATCCAGTCCACCACCACCACCAAAGACAGGACCAGACCTGATCCCACAGCTATAGCACCAGGATCCAGTCCACCACCCTGACCAGACAGTACCAGACCTGCTCCCATTGCTATTGCACCAGGATCCAGCCCACATCCACCTCCAGAAAGTACCAGACCTGATGCCACTGCATTCTCACCAGGATCCAATCCACCACCACCACAGACAGTACCAGACCTGATTCGACTGCGATCACACCAGGATCCAATCCACCACCACCAAACAGTACCAGACCTGATCCCACTGCTCTGGCACCAGGATCCAGTCCACCACCACCAAAGAGGGTACCAGACCTGATCCCACTGCTATCGCACCAGGATCCAGTGCACCACCGCCAGACAGTACCAGACCTGATCCCACTTCTATTGTACCAGAATCCAGTCCACCACCACCACCAGACAGTACCAGACCTGATCCCACTGCTATTGCACCAGGATCCAGTCCACCACCACCTCCAGACGGTACCAGACTTGATCCCACTGATATTGCACTAGGATCCAGTCCACCACCAGATAATACAAGACCTGATCCCGCTGCTATCGCAGAAGGATCCAGTCCACCACCACCAGACAGTACCAGACCCATTCTCACTGCATTCGCCCCAAGATCCAGTCCACCATCACCAGACAGTACCAGACCTGATCCGACTGCAACCGCATGAGAATCCACCGCACCACAACAGACAGTAATAGACCTGATCACACTGCTATCGCACCAGGATCCAGTCCACCACTATAGTCATTACAAGACCTGATCCCACTGTTCTGGCACCAGGATCCAGTCCACCACCACCACCAGACAGGACCAGACCTGATCCCACTGCCATTGCACCAGGATCCAGTCCACCACAACCACCAGACAGTACCAGACCTGGTCCCACTGCTATCACACCAGGATCCAGTCCACCACATCCACCAGAAAGTACAGGAACTGAACCCACTGCTCTTACACCAAGATCCATTCCACCACCACCACCAGACAGTACCAGACCCGAAACCACTGCTATCGCAGCATGATCCAGTCCACCACCACCACAGACAGTACCAGACCAGATCCCACTGCTATAGTACCAGAATCCAGTCCACCACCACCACCAGACAGTACCAGACCTGATCCCACTGCTATTGCACCAGGATCCAGTCCACCACCACGTCCAGACATTACCAGACCTGATACCATTGATATTGCACTAAGATCCAGTCCACCACAGATAATACCAGACCCGATCCCACTGCTATCGCAGCAGGATCCAGTCCACCACCACCAGACAGTACTAGACCTGATCCCACTGCATTTGCACCAGGATCCAGTCCACCACCACCACAGACAGTACCAGACCTGATCCGACTGCTATTGCACCAGGATCCAATCCACCAAAACCAAACAGTACTAGACCTGATCCCACTGCATTCGCACCAGGATCCAGTCCACCACCACCACAGACAGTACCAGACCAGATCCCACTGCTATAGTACCAGAATCCAGTCCACCACCACCACCAGACAGTACCAGACCTGATCCCACAGCTATTGCACCAGGATCCAGTCCACCACCACGTCCAGTCAGTACCAGACCTGATACCACTGATATTGCACTAGGATCCAGTCCACCACAGATAATACCAGACCCGATCCCACTGCTATCGCAGCAGGATCCAGTCCACCACCACCAGACAGTACTAGACCTGATCCCACTGCATTTGCACCAGGATCTACTCCACCACCACCAGATAATACCAGACCCGATGCCACTGCAATCGCAGCAGGATCCAGTCCACCACCACCAGATAATACCAGACCCGATGCAACTGCAATCGCAGCAGGATCCAGTCCACCACCACCACCACCAGACAGTACCAGAGCTGATCCCACTGAAATTGCACCAGGATCCAGTCCACCACCACCTCCAGACAGTACCAGACCTGATCCCACTGCTATTGAAACCAGACTCCAGTCCACCAACACCTCCAGACAGTACCAGACCTGATCCCACTGGTATTGCACCAGGATCCAATCCACCAAAACCAAACAGTACCAGACCTGATCCCACTACTATCACAGCATGATCCAGTCCACCACCACCACAGACAGTACCAGACCTGATACCACTGTTATTGCACCAGACTCCAGTCCACCACCACCTCCAGACAGTACCAGACCCGATAGCATTGCTATGAAAGCAGGATCCAGTCCACCACCACCAGACAGTACCAGGCCTGATCCCACTGCTATCGCAGCAGGATCCAGTCCACCACCACCAGACAGTACTAGACCTGATCCCACTGCATTCGCACCAGGATCCAGTCCACCACCACTACAGTCAGTACAAGACCTGATCCCACTGCTCTGGAACCAGGATCCAGTTCACCACCAACTTTAGAGAGTACCAGACCTGATCCCACCGCTATCGCAGCATGATCCAGTCCACCACCACCACCACAGACAGTACCAGACCTGATCCCACTGCTATCACACCAGGATCCAGTCCACCAAAACCACCAGACAGTACCAGACCTGGTCCCACTGCTATCACACCAGGATCTAGTCCACCACATCCACCAGACAGTACCAGACCGGATCCCACTGCTATAGCACCAGGATCCAGTCCACCACCCTCACTAGACAGTACCAGACCTGATCCCACTGCTATTGCACCAGGATCCAGCCCATCACCACCACAGAAAGTACCAGACCTGATCCCACTGATATTGCACCACGATCCTGTCCACCACCACCACAGAAAGTACCAGACCTGATCCCACTGATATTGCACCAGGATCCAGTCCACCACCACCTCCAGACAGTACCAGACCTGATCCCACTGATATTGCACCACGATCCAGTCCACCACCACCACAGAAAGTACCAGACCTGATCCCACTGATATTGCACCAGGATCCAGTCCACCACCACCTCCAGACAGTACCAGACCTGATCCCACTGATATTGCACCAGGATCCAGTCCACAACCACCACAGACAGTACCAGACCTGATCCCACTGATATTGCACCAGGATCCAGTCCACCAACACCTACATACAGTACCAGACCTGATCCCGCTGATATTGCACCAGGATCCAGTCCACAACCACAACAGACAGTACCAGACCTGATCCCACTGATATTGCACCAGGATCCAGTCCACCACCACCTCCAGACAGTACCAGACCTGATACCACTGCTCTTGCACCAGGATCCAGTCCACCACAGATAATACCATACCCGATCCCACTGCTATCGCAACAGGATCCAGTCCACCACCACCAGACAGTACTAGACCTGATCCCACTGCATTCGCACCAGGATCCAGTCCACCACCACCATAGACAGTACCAGACCTGATCCGACTGCTATTGCACCAGGATCCAGTCCACCAAAACCAAACAGTACTAGACCTGATCCCACTGCATTCATACCAGGATCCAGTCCACCACCACCACAGACAGTACCAGACCTGATCCCACTGCAATCACACGAGAATCCAGCGCACCACTACAGTCAGTACAAGACCTGATCCCACTGCTCTGGAACCAGGATCCAGTTCACCACCAACTTTAGAGAGTACCAGACCTGATCCCACCGCTATCGCAGCATGATCCAGTCAACCACCACCACCACAGACAGTACCAGACCTGATCCCACTGCTATCACACCAGGATCCAGTCCACCAAAACCACCAGACAGTACCAGACCTGGTCCCACTGCAATCACACCAGGATCTAGTCCACCACATCCACCAGACAGTACCAGACCGGATCCCACTGCTATAGCACCAGGATCCAGTCCACCACCCTCACTAGACAGTACCAGACCTGATCCCACTGCTATTGCACCAGGATCCAGCCCATCTCCACCACAGAAAGTACCAGACCTGATCCCACTGATATTGCACCAGGATCCTGTCCACCACCACCACAGAAAGTACCAGACCTGATCCCACTGATATTGCACCAGGATCCAGTCCACCACCACCTCCAGACAGTACCAGACCTGATCCCACTGATATTGCACCACGATCCAGTCCACCACCACCACAGAAAGTACCAGACCTGATCCCACTGATATTGCACCAGGATCCAGTCCACCACCACCCCCAGACAGTACCAGACCTGATCACGCTGATATTGCACTAGGATCCAGGTCACCACCAGATAATACCAGACCCGATGCCACTGCAAACGCACCAAGATCCAGTCCACCACCACCTCCAGACAGTACCAGACCTGATCCCACTGATATTGCACCAGGATCCAGTCCACAACCACCACAGACAGTACCAGACCTGATCCCACTGATATTGCACCAGGATCCAGTCCACCAACACCTACAGACAGTACCAGACCTGATCCCGCTGATATTGCACCAGGATCCAGTCCACAACCACAACAGACAGTACCAGACCTGATCCCACTGCTCTTGCACCAGGATCCAGTCCACCACAGATAATACCATACCCGATCCCACTGCTATAGCAAAAGGATCCAGTCCACCAAAACCAAACAGTACTAGACCTGATCCCACTGCATTCATACCAGGATCCAGTCCACCACCACCACAGACAGTACCAGACCTGATCCCACTGCAATCACACGAGAATCCAGCGCACCACTACAGTCAGTACAAGACCTGATCCCACTGCTCTGGAACCAGGATCCAGTTAACCACCATCTTTAGAGAGTACCAGACCCGATCGCACCGCTATCGCAGCATGATCCAGTCCACCACCACCACCACAGACAGTACCAGACCTGATCCCACTGCTATCACACCAGGATCCAGTCCACCAAAACCACTAGACAGTACCAGACCTGGTCCCACTGCTATCACACCAGGATCTAGTCCACCACATCCACCAGACAGTACCAGACCTGATCCCACTTCTATAGCATCAGGATCCAGTCCACCACCCTCACTAGACAGTACCAGACCTGATCCCACTGCTATTGCACCAGGATCCAGCCCATCACCACCTCCAGACAGTACCAGACCTGATCCCACTGATATTGCACCAGGATCCAGTCCACCAACACCTACAGACAGTACCAGACCTGATCCCGCTAATAATGCACCAGGATCCAGTCCACCACCACCACAGACAGTACCAGACCTGATCCCACTGATATTGCACCAGGATCCAGTCCACCACCACCTCCAGACTGTACCAGACCTGATCCCGCTGATATTGCACCAGGATCCAGTTCACCACCACCTCCAGATAGTACCAGACCTGATCCCACTGCTATCGCAGAAGGATACAGTCCACCACCACCACAGACAGTACCAGACCTCATCCCACTGCTATAGCACCAGGATCCGGTCCACCACCACCAGACAGTACCAGACCGGATCCCACTGCTATTGCACCAGGATCCAGTCCACCACCACCTCCAGACAGTACCAGACCTGATCCCACTGATATTGCACCAGGATCCAGTCCACCACCACCACAGAAAGTACCAGACCTGATCCCACTGATATTGCACCAGGATCCTGTCCACCACCACCACAGAAAGTACCAGACCTGATCCCACTGATATTGCACCAGGATCCAGTCCACCACCACCTCCAGACAGTACCAGACCTGATCCCACTGATATTGCACCACGATCCAGTCCACCACCACCACAGAAAGTACCAGACCTGATCCCACTGATATTGCACCAGGATCCAGTCCACCACCACCCCCAGACAGTACCAGACCTGATCCCGCTAATATTGCACTAGGATCCAGTCCACCACCAGATAATACCAGACCCGATGCCACTGCAAACGCACCAAGATCCAGTCCACCACCACCTCCAGACAGTACCAGACCTGATCCCACTGATATTGCACCAGGATCCAGTCCACCACCACCTCCAGACAGTACCAGACCTGATCCCGCTGATATTGGACTAGGATCCAGTCCACCACCAGATAATACCAGAACCGATGCCACTGCAAACGCACCAAGATCCAGTCTATCACCACCACCAGACAGTACCAGACCTGATCCCACTGAAATTACACCAGGATCCAGTTCACCACCACCACCAGACAGTATCAGACCTGATCCCACTGCCATTGCACCAGGATCCAGTCCACCACCACCAGACAGTACCAGACCTGATCCCACTGCGATTGCACCAGGATCTAGTCCACCATCACCTTTAGAGAGTACCAGACCCGATCCCACTGCTATCGCAGCAGGATCCAGTCCACCACCACCACAGGCAGTACCAGACCTGATCCAACTGCCAGAGCACCAGGATCCAGTCCACCACCACCACTAGATAGTACCAGACCTGATCCCACTGCTATTGTACCAGAATCCAGTCCACCACCACCACCAGAAAGTACCAGACCTGATGCCACTGCTATTGCACCAGGATCCAGTCCACCACCACCTCCAGACGGTACCAGACCTGATCCCACTGATATTGCACTAGGATCCAGTCCACCACCAGATAGTACCAGACCCGATGCCACTGCAATCGCACCAGGATCCAGTCCACCACAACCTCCAGACAGTACCAGACCTGATCCCACTGCTATTGCACCAGGATCCAGTTCACCACCACCTCCAGATAGTACCAGACCTGATCCCACTGCTATCGCAGAAGGATACAGTCCACCACCACCACAGACAGTACCAGACCTCATCCCACTGCTATAGCACCAGGATCCGGTCCACCACCACCACCAGACAGTACCAGACCGGATCCCACTGCTATTGCACCAGGATCCAGTCCACCACCACCTCCAGACAGTACCAGACCTGATCCCACTGCAAACGCACCAAGATCCAGTCCACCACCACCTCCAGACAGTACCAGACCTGATCCCACTGATATTGCACCACGATCCAGTCCACCACCACCACAGACAGTACCAGACCTGATCCCACTGATATTGCACCAGGATCCGGTCCACCAACACCTACAGACAGTACCAGACCTGATCCCGCTGATATTGCACCAGGATCCAGTCCACCACCACCACAGACAGTACCAGACCTGATCCCACTGATATTGCACCAGGATCCAGTCCACCACCACCTCCAGACAGTACCAGACCTGATACCACTGCTCTTGCACCAGGATCCAGTCCACCACAGATAATACCATACCCGATGCCACTGCAAACGCACCAAGATCCAGTCCACCACCACCTCAAGACAGTACCAGACCTGATCCCACTGATATTGCACCAGGATCCAGTCCACAACCACCACAGAGAGTACCAGACCTGATCCCACTGATATTGCACCAGGATCCAGTCCACCAACACCTACAGACAGTACCAGACCTGATCCCGCTGATATTGCACCAGGATCCAGTCCACAACCACAACAGACAGTACCAGACCTGATCCCACTGCTCTTGCACCAGGATCCAGTCCACCACAGATAATACCATACCCGATCCCACTGCTATAGCAAAAGGATCCAGTCCACCAAAACCAAACAGTACTAGACCTGATCCCACTGCATTCATACCAGGATCCAGTCCACCACCACCACAGACAGTACCAGACCTGATCCCACTGCAATCACACGAGAATCCAGCGCACCACTGCAGTCGGTACAAGACCTGATCCCACTGCTCTGGAACCAGGATCCAGTTAACCACCATCTTTAGAGAGTACCAGACCCGATCCCACCGCTATCGCAGCATGATCCAGTCCACCACCACAGATAGTACCAGACCTGATCCCACTGCTATCACACCAGGATCCAGTCCACCAAAACCACAAGACAGTACCAGACCTGGTCCCACTGCTATCACACCAGGATCTAGTCCACCACATCCACCAGAAAGTACCAGACCTGATCCCACTTCTATAGCATCAGGATCCAGTCCACCACCCTCAGTAGACAGTACCAGACCTGATCCCACTGCTATTGCACCAGGATCCAGCCCATCACCACCTCCAGACAGTACCAGACCTGATCCCACTGATATTGCACCAGGATCCAGTCCACCACCACCTACAGACAGTACCACACCTGATCCCACTGATATTGCACCAGGATCCGGTCCACCAACACCTACAGACAGTACCAGACCTGATCCCACTGATATTGCACCAGGATCCAGTCCACCACCACCACAGACAGTACCAGACCTGATCCCACTGATATTGCACCAGGATCCAGTCCACCACCACCTCCAGACAGTACCAGACCTGATACCACTGCTCTTGCACCAGGATCCAGTCCACCACCACCACAGACAGTACCAGACCTCATCCCACTACTATAGCACCAGGATCCGGTCCACCACCACCAGACAGTACCAGACCGGATCCCACTGCTATTGCACCAGGATCCAGTCCACCACCACCTCCAGACAGTACCAGACCTGATCCGACTGATATTGCACCAGGATCCAGTCCACCACCACCTACAGACAGTACCAGACCTGATCCCGCTAATAATGCACCAGGATCCAGTCCACCACCACCACAGACAGTACCAGACCTGATCCCACTGATATTGCACCAGGATCCAGTCCACCACCACCTCCAGACTGTACCAGACCTGATCCCGCTAATATTGCACTAGGATCCAGTCCACCACCAGATAATACCAGACCCGATGCCACTGCAAACGCACCAAGATCCAGTCCACCACCACCACAGACAGTACCAGACCTGATCCCACTGCCAGAGCACCAGGATCCAGTCCACCACCACCACTAGATAGTACCAGACCTGATCCCACTGCTACTGTACCAGAATCCAGTCCACCACCACCACCAGAAAGTACCAGACCTGATGCCACTGCTATTGCACCAGGATCCAGTCCACCACCACCTCCAGACGGTACCAGACCTGATCCCACTGATATTGCACTAGGATCCAGTCCACCACCAGATAGTACCAGACCCGATGCCACTGCAATCGCACCAGGATCCAGTCCACCACAACCTCCAGACAGTACCAGACCTGATCCCACTGCTATTGCACCAGGATCCAGTTCACCACCACCTCCAGATAGTACCAGACCTGATCCCACTGCTATCGCAGAAGGATACAGTCCACCACCACCACAGACAGTACCAGACCTCATCCCACTGCTCTTGCACCAGGATCCAGTCCACCACAGATAATACCATACCCGATCCCACTGCTATAGCAAAAGGATCCAGTCCACCAAAACCAAACAGTACTAGACCTGATCCCACTGCATTCATACCAGGATCCAGTCCACCACCACCACAGACAGTACCAGACCTGATCCCACTGCAATCACACGAGAATCCAGCGCACCACTGCAGTCGGTACAAGACCTGATCCCACTGCTCTGGAACCAGGATCCAGTTAACCACCATCTTTAGAGAGTACCAGACCCGATCCCACCGCTATCGCAGCATGATCCAGTCCACCACCACAGATAGTACCAGACCTGATCCCACTGCTATCACACCAGGATCCAGTCCACCAAAACCACAAGACAGTACCAGACCTGGTCCCACTGCTATCACACCAGGATCTAGTCCACCACATCCACCAGAAAGTACCAGACCTGATCCCACTTCTATAGCATCAGGATCCAGTCCACCACCCTCAGTAGACAGTACCAGACCTGATCCCACTGCTATTGCACCAGGATCCAGCCCATCACCACCTCCAGACAGTACCAGACCTGATCCCACTGATATTGCATCAGGATCCAGTCCACCACCACCTACAGACAGTACCAGACCTGATCCCACTGATATTGCACCAGGATCCGGTCCACCAACACCTAAAGACAGTACCAGACCTGATCCCACTGATATTGCACCAGGATCCAGTCCACCACCACCACAGACAGTACCAGACCTGATCCCACTGATATTGCACCAGGATCCAGTCCACCACCACCTCCAGACAGTACCAGACCTGATACCACTGCTCTTGCACCAGGATCCAGTCCACCACCACCACAGAAAGTACCAGACCTCATCCCACTACTATAGCACCAGGATCCGGTCCACCACCACCAGACAGTACCAGACCGGATCCCACTGCTATTGCACCAGGATCCAGTCCACCACCACCTCCAGACAGTACCAGACCTGATCCCACTGATATTGCACCAGGATCCAGTCCACCACCACCTACAGACAGTACCAGACCTGATCCCGCTAATAATGCACCAGGATCCAGTCCACCACCACCACAGACAGTACCAGACCTGATCCCACTGATATTGCACCAGGATCCAGTCCACCACCACCTCCAGACTGTACCAGACCTGATCCCGCTAATATTGCACTAGGATCCAGTCCACCACCAGATAATACCAGACCCGATGCCACTGCAAACGCACCAAGATCCAGTCCACCACCACCACAGACAGTACCAGACCTGATCCCACTGCCAGAGCACCAGGATCCAGTCCACCACCACCACTAGATAGTACCAGACCTGATCCCACTGCTACTGTACCAGAATCCAGTCCACCACCACCACCAGAAAGTACCAGACCTGATGCCACTGCTATTGCACCAGGATCCAGTCCACCACCACCTCCAGACGGTACCAGACCTGATCCCACTGATATTGCACTAGGATCCAGTCCACCACCAGATAGTACCAGACCCGATGCCACTGCAATCGCACCAGGATCCAGTCCACCACAACCTCCAGACAGTACCAGACCTGATCCCACTGCTATTGCACCAGGATCCAGTTCACCACCACCTCCAGATAGTACCAGACCTGATCCCACTGCTATCGCAGAAGGATACAGTCCACCACCACCACAGACAGTACCAGACCTCATCCCACTGCTATAGCACCAGGATCCAGTCCACCACCACCTCCAGACTGTACCAGACCTGATCCCGCTAATATTGCACTAGGATCCAGTCCACCACCAGATAATACCAGACCCGATGCCACTGCAAACGCACCAAGATCCAGTCCACCACCACCTCCAGACAGTACCAGACCTGATCCCACTGATATTGCACCAGGATCCAGTTCACCACCACCACCAGACAGTATCAGACCTGATCCCACTGCCATTGCACCAGGATCCAGTCCACCACCACCAGACAGTACCAGACCTGATCCCACTGCTATTGCACCAGGATCCAGCCCATCACCACCTCCAGACAGTACCAGACCTGATCCCACTGATATTGCACCAGGATCCAGTCCACCACCACCTACAGACAGTACCAGACCTGATCGCACTGATATTGCTCCAGGATCCAGTCCACCACCACCTCCAGACTGTACCAGACCTGATCCCGCTGATATTGCACTACGATCCAGTCCACCACCAGATAATACCAGACCCGATGCCACTGCAAACGCACCAAGATCCAGTCCACCACCACCTCCAGACAGTACCAGACCTGATCCCACTGATATTGCACCACGATCCAGTCCACCACCACCACAGACAGTACCAGACCTGATCCCACTGATATTGCACCAGGATCCGGTCCACCAACACCTACAGACAGTACCAGACCTGATCCCGCTGATATTGCACCAGGATCCAGTCCACAACCACCACAGACAGTACCAGACCTGATCCCACTGATATTGCACCAGGATCCAGTCCACCACCACCTCCAGACAGTACCAGACCTGATACCACTGCTCTTGCACCAGGATCCAGTCCACCACAGATAATACCATACCCGATCCCACTGCTATAGCAAAAGGATCCAGTCCACCAAAACCAAACAGTACTAGACCTGATCCCACTGCATTCATACCAGGATCCAGTCCACCACCACCACAGACAGTACCAGACCTGATCCCACTGCAATCACACGAGAATCCAGCGCACCACTACAGTCAGTACAAGACCTGATCCCACTGATATTGCACCAGGATCCAGTCCACCACCACCTCCAGACTGTACCAGACCTGATCCCGCTGATATTGCACCTGGATCCAGTTCACCACCACCTCCAGATAGTACCAGACCTGATCCCACTGCTATCGCAGAAGGATACAGTCCACCACCACCACAGACAGTACCAGACCTCATCCCACTGCTATAGCACCAGGATCCGGTCCACCACCACCAGACAGTACCAGACCTGATCCCGCTAATAATGCACCAGGATCCAGTCTACCACCACCACAGACAGTACCAGACCTGATCCCACTGATATTGCACCAGGATCCAGTCCACCACCACCTCCAGACTGTACCAGACCTGATCCCGCTGATATTGCACCTGGATCCAGTTCACCACCACCTCCAGATAGTACCAGACCTGATCCCACTGCTATCGCAGAAGGATACAGTCCACCACCACCACAGACAGTACCAGACCTCATCCCACTGCTATAGCACCAGGATCCGGTCCACCACCACCAGACAGTACCAGACCGGATCCCACTGCTATTGCACCAGGATCCAGTCCACCACCACCTCCAGACAGTACCAGACCTGATCCCACTGATATTGCACCAGGATCCAGTCCACCACCACCTACAGACAGTACCAGACCTGATCCCACTAATAATGCACCAGGATCCAGTCCACCACCACCACAGACAGTACCAGACCTGATCCCACTGATATTGCACCAGGATCCAGTCCACCACCACCTCCAGACTGTACCAGACCTGATCCCGCTAATATTGCACTAGGATCCAGTCCACCACCAGATAATACCAGACCCGATGCCACTGCAAACGCACCAAGATCCAGTCCACCACCACCTCCAGACAGTACCAGACCTGATCCCACTGATATTGCACCAGGATCCAGTCCACCACCACCTCCAGACAGTACCAGACCTGATCCCGCTGATATTGGACTAGGATCCAGTCCACCACCAGATAATACCAGAACCGATACCACTGCAAACGCACCAAGATCCAGTCTATCACCACCACCAGACAGTATCAGACCTGATCCCACTGCCATTGCACCAGGATCCTGTCCACCACCACCAGACAGTACCAGACCTGATCCCAGTGCGAATGCACCAGGATCTAGTCCACCATCACCTTTAGAGAGTACCAGACCCGATCCCACTGCTATCGCAGCAGGATCCAGTCCACCACCACCACAGACAGTACCAGACCTGATCCCACTGCCAGAGCACCAGGATCCAGTCCACCACCACCACTAGATAGTACCAGACCTGATCCCACTGCTATTGCACCAGAATCCAGTCCACCACCACCACCAGAAAGTACCAGACCTGATGCCACTGCTATTGCACCAGGATCCAGTCCACCACCACCTCCAGACGGTACCAGACCTGATCCCACTGATATTGCACTAGGATCCAGTCCACCACCAGATAGTACCAGACCCGATGCCACTGCAATCGCACCAGGATCCAGTCCACCACAACCTCCAGACAGTACCAGACCTGATCCCACTGCTATTGCACCAGGATCCAGTTCACCACCACCTCCAGATAGTACCAGACCTGATCCCACTGCTATCGCAGAAGGATACAGTCCACCACCACCACAGACAGTACCAGACCTCATCCCACTGCTATAGCACCAGGATCCGGTCCACCACCACCACCAGACAGTACCAGACCGGATCCCACTGCTATTGCACCAGGATCCAGTCCACCACCACCTCCAGACAGTACCAGACCTGATCCCACTGCTATTGCACCAGGATCCAGCCCATCACCACCTCCAGACAGTACCAGACCTGATCCCACTGATATTGCACCAGGATCCAGTCCACCACCACCTACAGACAGTACCAGACCTGATCCCACTGATATTGCACCAGGATCCAGTCCACCACCACCTCCAGACTGTACCAGACCTGATCCCGCTGATATTGCACTACGATCCAGTCCACCACCAGATAATACCAGACCCGATGCCACTGCAAACGCACCAAGATCCAGTCCACCACCACCTCCAGACAGTACCAGACCTGATCCCACTGATATTGCACCACGATCCAGTCCGCCACCACCACAGACAGTACCAGACCTGATCCCACTGATATTGCACCAGGATCCGGTCCACCAACACCTACAGACAGTACCAGACCTGATCCCGCTGATATTGCACCAGGATCCAGTCCACCACCACCACAGACAGTACCAGACCTGATCCCACTGATATTGCACCAGGATCCAGTCCACCACCACCTCCAGACAGTACCAGACCTGATCCCGCTGATATTGGACTAGGATCCAGTCCACCACCAGATAATACCAGACCCGATACCACTGCAAACGCACCAAGATCAAGTCTATCACCACCACCAGACAGTACCAGACCTGATCCCACTGAAATTACACCAGGATCCAGTTCACCACCACCACCAGACAGTATCAGACCTGATCCCACTGCCATTGCACCAGGATCCAGTCCACCACCACCAGACAGTACCAGACCTGATCCCACTGCTATTGCACCAGGATCTAGTCCACCATCACCTTTAGAGAGTACCAGACCCGATCCCACTGCTATCGCAGCAGGATCCAGTCCACCACCACCACAGGCAGTACCAGACCTGATCCCACTGCCAGAGCACCAGGATCCAGTCCACCACCACCACTAGATAGTACCAGACCTGATCCCACTGCTATTGTACCAGAATCCAGTCCACCACCACCAGAAAGTACCAGACCTGATGCCACTGCTATTGCACCAGGATCCAGTCCACCACCATCTCCAGACGGTACCAGACCGGATCCCACTGATATTGCACTAGGATCCAGTCCACCACCAGATAATACCAGACCCGATGCCACTGCAATCGCACCAGGATCCAGTCCACCACAACCTCCAGACAGTAACAGACCTGATCCCACTGCTATTGCACCAGGATCCAGTTCACCACCACCTTCAGATAGTACCAGACCTGATCCCACTGCTATCGAAGAAGGATACAGTCCACCACCACCACATACAGTACCAGACCTCATCCCACTGCTATAGCACCAGGATCCGGTCCACCACCACCACCAGACAGTACCAGAATAATCCCACTGCTATTACACCAGGATCCAGTCCACCACCACCTCCAGACAGTACAGGACCCGATACCACTGATATTGCTCTAGGATCCAGTCCACCACCAGATAATACAAGACCCGATCCCGCTGCTATCACAGCAGGATCCAGTCCACCACCACCACAGAGGGTACCAGACCTGATCCCACTGCATTCGCACCAGGATCCAGTCCACCACCACAACCAGACAGTACCAGACCTGATCCGACTGCTATTGCACCAGGATCCAGTCCACCAAAACCAAACAGTACTAGACCTGATCCCACTGCATTCACACCAGGATCCAGTCCACCACCACCACAGACAGTACCAGACCTGATCCCACTGCAATCACACGACAATCCAGGGCACCACTACAGTCAGTACAAGACCTGATCCCACTGCTCTGGAACCAGGATCGAGTTCACCACCATCTTTAGAGAGTACCAGACCCGATCCCACCGCTATCGCAGCATGATCCAGTCCACCATCACCACCACAGACAGTACCAGACCTGGTCCCACTGCTATCACACCAGGATCTAGTCCACCACATCCACCAGACAGTACCAGACCTGATCCCACTTCTATGGCACCAGGATCCAGTCCACCACCCTCACTAGACAGTACCAGACCTGATCCCACTGCTATTGCACCGGGATCCAGCCCATCACCACCTCCAGACAGTACCAGACCTGATCCCGCTAATAATGCACCAGGATCCAGTCCACCACCACCACAGACAGTACCAGACCTGATCCCACTGATATTGCACCAGGATCCAGTCCACCACCACCTCAAGACTGTACCAGACCTGATCCCGCTGATATTGCACTAGGATCCAGTCCACCACCAGATAATACCAGACCCGATGCCACTGCAAACGCACCAAGATCCAGTCCACCACCACCTCCAGACAGTACCAGACCTGATCCCACTGATATTGCACCACGATCCAGTCCACCACCACCACAGACAGTACCAGACCTGATCCCACTGATATTGCACCAGGATCCGGTCCACCAACACCTCCAGACAGTACCAGACCTGATCCCACTGATATTGCACCAGGATCCAGTCCACCACCACCACAGACAGTACCAGACCTGATCCCACTGATATTGCACCAGGATCCAGTCCACCACCACCTCCAGACAGTACCAGACCTGATCCCACTGAAATTACACCAGGATCCAGTTCACCACCACCACCACCAGACAGTATCAGACCTGATCCCACTGCCATTGCACCAGGATCCAGTCCACCACCACCAGACAGTACCAGACCTGATCCCACTGCTATTGCACCAGGATCTAGTCCACCATCACCTTTAGAGTGTACCAGACCCGATCCCACTGCTATCGCAGCAGGATCCAGTCCACCACCACCACAGACAGTACCAGACCTGATCCCACTGCCACAGCACCAGGATCCAGTCCACCACCACCACTAGATAGTACCAGACCTGATCCCACTGCTATTGTACCAGAATCCAGTCCACCACCACCAGACAGTACCAGACGTGATCCCACTGCTATTGCACCAGGATCCAGTCCACCACCACCTTTAGAGAGTACCAGACCCGATTCCACTGCTATCGCACCAGGATCCGGTCCACCACCACCACAGACAGTACCAGACCTGATCCCACTGATATTGCACCAGGATCCAGTCCGCCACCACCTCCGAACAGTACCAGACCTGATCCCACTGATAAATCACTAGGATCCAGTCCACGACCAGATAATACCAGACCCGATGCCACTGCAATCGCACCAGGATCCAGTCCACCACCACCAGACAGTACTAGACCTGATCCCACTGCATTCTCACCAGGATCCAATCCACCACCACCACAGACAGTACCAGACCTGATTCGACTGCGATCACACCAGGATCCAATCCACCAACACCAAACAGTACTAGACCTGATCCCAATTCTCTGGCACCAGGATCCAGTCCACCACCATATAATACAAGACCTGATCCCGCTGCTATCGCAGCAGGATCCAGTCCACCACCACCACAGACGGTACCAGACCTGATCCCACTGCTATCACACCAGGATCCAGTCCACCACCACCAGACAGTACCAGACCCATTCTCACTGCGTTTGCCCCAAGATCCAGTCCACCATCACCACAGACAGTACCAGACCTGATCCGACTGCAACCGCACGAGAATCCACCGCACCACAACAGACAGTACCAGACCTGATCCCACTGCTCTTGCACCAGGATCCAGTCCACCACCACCTACAGACAGTACCACCTTGATACCACTGATATTGCTCTAGGATCCAGTCCACCACCAGATAATACAAGACCCGATCCCGCTGCTATCACAGCAGGATCCAGTCCACCACCACCACAGAGGATAACAGACCTGATCCCACTGCTATCGCACCAGGATCCAGTCCACCACCACAACCAGACAGTACCAGACCCGATACCACTGCTATCGCAGCATGATCCAGTCCACCACCACCACAGACAGGACCAGACCTGATCCCAATGCTATACCACCAGGACCCAGTCCACCACCCTCACCAGACAGTACCAGACCTGCTCCCACTGATATTGCAACAGGATCCAGCCCACATCCACCTCCAGACAGTACCAGACATGATCCCACTGATATTGCACTAGAATTCAGTCCACCACCAGATAATACCAGACCCGATGCCACTGCAATCGCACCAGGATCCCGTCCACCACCACCACAGACAGTACCAGACCTGATCCCACTGCTATCACATCAGGATCCAGTCCACCACCACCACCAGACAGTACCAGACCTGGTCCCACTGCTTTCACACCAGGATCTAGTCCACCACATTCACCAGACAGTACCAGACCTGATCCCACTGCTCTTGCACCAGGATCCAGTCCACCACCACCTCCAGACAGTACCAGACCTGATCCCACTGATATTGCACCAGGATCCGGTCCACCACCACCACAGACAGTACCAGACCTGATCCCACTGATATTGCACCAGGATCCAGTCCGCCACCACCTCCGAACAGTACCAGACCTGATCCCACTGATAAATCACTAGGATCCAGTCCACCACCAGATAATACCAGACCCGATCCCACTGCAATCGCACCAGGATCCAGTCCACCACCACCACAGACAGTACTAGACCTGATCCCACTGCTATCGCACCAGGATCCAGTCCACCACCACCAGACAGTACCAGACCTGATCCCATTGCTATCGCACCAGGATCCAGTCCACCACCACCAGACAGTACCAGACCTGATCCCATTGCTATCGCACCAGGATCCAGTCCACCACCACCAGACAGTACCAGACCTGATCCCACTGCTATCACACCAGGATCCAGTCCACGACCACCACCAGACAGTACCAGACCTGATCCCACTGCTATCACACCAGGATCCAGTCCACCACCACCAGAAAGTACCAGACGTTATCCCACTGCTATTGCACCAGGATCCAGTCCACCACCACCTTTAGAGAGTACCAGACCCGATTCCACTGCTATCGCACCAGGATCCAGTCCACCACCTCCACAGAGGGTACCAGACCTGATCCCACTGCTATTGCACCAGGATCCAGTCCACCACCACCAGACAGTACCAGACCCATTCTCACTGCATTCGCCCCAAGATCCAGTCCACCATCACCACAGACAGGACCAGACCTGATCCGACTGCAACCGCACGAGAAACCACCACCACAGACAGTACTAGACCTGATCCCACTGCTATCACACCAGGATCCAGTCCACCACTACAGTCAGTACAAATCCTGATCCCACTGTTCTGGCACCAGGATTCAGTCCACTACCACCACCACCAGACAGTACCAGACCTGGTCCCACTGCTATCACACCAGGATCTAGTCCACCACATCCACCAGACAGTACCAGACCTGATCCCACTGCTCTTGCACCAGGATCCAGTCCACCACCACCTCCAGACAGTACCAGACCTGATCCCTCTGATATTGCACTAGGATCCAGTTCACCATGAGATAATGCCAGACCCGATGCCACTGAAATCACACAACGATCCAGTCCACCACCACCACCAAACCTTAACAGACCTGATCCCACTGATATTGCACCAGGATCCAGTCCACCACCACCACAGACAGTACCAGACCTGATCCCACTGCAATCGCACCAGGATCCAGTCCACCAACACCAGAAAGTACCAGACCCATTCTCACTGCATTCGCACCAGGATCCAGTCCACCACCACCACAGACAGTACCAGACCTGAACCGACTGCAATCACACGAGAATCCAGCGCACAACCACAGAAAGTACTAGACCTGATGCCACTGCTATCGCACCAGGTTCTAGTCCACCACTACAGTCAGTACAAGACCTGATCCCACTGCTCTGGCAAAAGGATCCAGTCCAACACAACAGTCAGTACCAGACCTGAACCCACTGCTCTGGCACCAGGATCCAGTCCACCACCACCAGACAGTACCAGACCTGATCACACTGCTATTGCACAAGGATCCATTCCACCACCACCACCAGACAGTACCAGCCCTGTTCCCACTGCAATTGCACTAGGATCCAGTACACCACCAGATAATACCAGACCTATTCTCACTGCCTTTGCACAAGGATCCAGTCCACCACCAACACAGGCAATACCAGACCTGATCCCACTGCTATCACACCAGGATCGAGTCCACCACCACCACCAGACAGTACCAGACCAGATCCCACTGCTATCACACCAGGATCCAGTCCACCACCACCACCAGACAGTACAAAGCATGACCCCACTGCAATCGTACCAGGATCCAGTCCACCACCACCACAAGACAGTACATAACCTAACCCTACTGCTATCGCACCAGGATCCAGTCCAGCACCACCACCAGACAGTACCAAACCTGACCCCTCTGCGATGGCACCAGGATCCAGTCCACCACTACAGTCAGTACCAGACGCGATCCCACCTCAATCGCACCAGGATCCACACCACCATTACACACAGTACCAGACCTGATACCACTGCTCTTGCACCAGGATCCAGTCCACCACAGATAATACCATACCCGATCCCACTGCTATCGCAACAGGATCCAGTCCACCACCACCAGACAGTACTAGACCTGATCCCACTGCTATCGCACTAAGATCCAGTCCACCACTACATTCATACATACCAGACCTGATCCCACTGCTCTGGGACCAGGATCCAGTCCACCACTACAGTCAGTACCAGACCTGATCCCACTGCTCTGGCACAGGATCCAGTCCACCACCACCAGAAAGTACCAGACTTGAGCCCACTGCAATCGCACCCGGATCCAGTTCACCAACACCAGACAGTACCAGACCTGATCCCACTGCTATTGCACCAGGAACCAGTCCACCACCAGACAATACCAGACCTGATCCAACTGCTCTGTATCCAGGATCCAGTCCACCACCACCGCCAGACAGTACCAGACTTGTTCCCACTGCTATCGCACCAGGATCCAGTCAACCACCAACAAAGACAGTACCAGACCCGATCTCACTGCTATCACACCAGGATCCAGTCCACCACCACCAGACAGTACCAGACCCATTCTCACTGCATTCGCACCAGGATCCAGTCCACCACCACCACCACCACCAGACAGTACATAGCCTGACCCCACTGCGATGGCACCAGGATCCAGTCCACCACTACATTCAGTACAAGACCTGATCCCACTGCTATTGCACCAGGATCCAGTCCACCACCACCACCATATAGTACCAGACCTGATCCCACTGCAATCGCTCCAGGTTCCAGTCCACCACCACAGACAGTACCAGACCTGATCCCATTGCTATCACTCCAGGATCCAGTCCACAACCACCACCAGACAGTATCAGACCTGCTCCCGCTGCTATCGCACCAGGATCCAGTCCACCACCAGATAATACCAGACCTGATCTCACTGCAATATCACCAGGATCCACTCCACCACCACCACCAGACAGTACCAGACCTGATCCCACTGATATTGCACTAGGATCCAGTCCACCACCAGATAATACCAGACCCGATCCCACTTCAATCGCACCAGGATCCAGTCCACCACTACAGTCAGTACCAGACCCGCTCCTACTGCAATCGCACCAGGATCCCTTCCTCCACAACAGACAGTACCAGACCTGATCCGATTGCTATAGAACCAGGATCCAGTCCACCACCACCAGACAGTACCAGACCTGATCCCACTGCTATCGCACCAGGATCCAGTCCACCACCACCAACAGACATTACCAGACCTGATCCCACTGATATTGCACTACGATCCAGTCCACCACCAGATAATACCAAACCTGATCTCACTGCAATATCACCAGGATCCAATCCACCACCACCAGACAGTACCAGACTTGATCCCACTGCTATCGCACCCGGATCCAGTCCACCACCACCACCAGACAGTACCAGACCTGATCACACTGATATTGCACTAGGGTCCAGTCCACCACCAGATAATACCAGTTCTGATCCCACTGCTATCACACCAGGATCCAGTCCACCACTACAGTCAGTTCCAGACCCGATACCACTGCTCTGGCACCAGGATCCAGTCCACCACCACCACCAGACAGTACCAGACCTGATCCCACTGCTATCGCACCAGGATTCAGTCCACCACCACCAACAGACATTACCAGACCTGATCCCACTGATATTGCACTACGATCCAGTCCACCACCAGATAATACCAAACCTGATCTCACTGCAATATCACCAGGATCCAATCCACCACCACCAGACAGTACCAGACTTGATCCCACTGCTATCGCACCCGGATCCAGTCCACCACCACCAGACAGTACCAGACCTGATCACACTGATATTGCACTAGGATCCAGTCCACCACCAGATAATACCAGTTCTGATCCCACTGCTATCGCACCAGGATCCAGTCCATCACTACAGTCAGTACAAGACCTGATCCCACTGCTCTGGCACCAGGATCCAGTTCTCCACCACCACCAGACAGTACCAGACCTGATACCACTGCTATCGCACCAGGATCCAGTCCAACACCAGATAATACCAGACTTGATCTCACGGCAATATCACCTGGATTCAGTCCACCACCACCACCAGACAATACCAGACCTGATCCCACTGCTATTGCACCAGGATTCAGTCCACCACCACCACCAGAAAGTACCAGACCAGATCCCACTGCTGTTTCACCAGGATCCAGTCCACCACCACCACCAGACAGTACCAGACCTGATCCCACTGATATTGCACTAGGATCTAGTCCACCACCAGACAGTACACGACGTGATCCCACTGCAATCACACCAGGATCCAGTCCACCACAACCACCAGACAATACCAGTTCTGATCCCACTGCTATCGCACCAGGATCCAGTCCACCACCAGATAATACCAGACCTGATCTCACTGCAATATCACCAGGATCCAGTCCACCACCTCCAGACAGTACCAGACCAGATCCCACTGCTCTGGCACCTGGATTCAGTCCACCACCACCACCAGAAAGTACCAGACCAGATCCCACTGCTGTTTCACCAGGATCCAGTCCACCACCACCAGACAGTACCAGACCTGATACCACATCTATCGCACCAGGATCCAGTCCACCACCAGATAATACCAGACCTGATCCTACTGCACTGTTCGCACCAGGATCCAGTCCACCACCAGGTAATACCAGACCTGATCCCACTGCTATCTCACCAGGAACCTGTGCACCACCACCACCACCAGACAGTACCAGACCTGATAGAGTTTTCTGGCTCTCGTGCTCTCCTGACATACAGATGGCCTGAAAACCTCAGCATGTTAACACTAATGCATTCACCAATCCTAACCTTAGCTGGCTATATTTGTTTAATCCTGTTACTCTATTCGCGATAGCGTTGTCGGGGAGGGGCTAATCTATTAGCGATGACGCTGTAGGGGAGGGGCTAATCTATTAGCGATAGCGCTGTCGGGGAGGGGCTAATCTATTAGCGATAGCGCAGTAAGGGAGGGGCTAATCTATTAGCGATAGCGCTGTAGGGAAGGGGCTAATCTCTTCGCGATAGCGCTGTCGGGTAGGGTCTTATCTATTAGCGATAGCGCTGTCGGGGAGGGGCTAATCTATTAACGATAGTGCTGTCGGGGAGGGGCTAATCTACTAGCGATGACGCTGTAGGGGAGGGGCTAATCTATTAGCGATAGCGCTGTCTGGGAGGGGCTAATCTATTAGCGATAGCGCAGTAAGGGAGGGGCTAATCTATTAGCAATAGCGCTGTAGGGGAGAGGCTAATGTCTTCACAATAGCGCTGTCGGGGAGGGGCTAATCTATTCGCAATAGCGCTGTCGGGGAGGGGCTTATCTATTAGCGATAGCGCTGTCAGGGAGGGGCTAATCTATTAGCGATAGCGCTGTCGGGGAGCGGCTAATCTATTAGCGATAGCGCAGTAGGGGAGGGGCTAATCTATTAGCCATAGTGCTGTAGGGGTGGGGCTTCCGGGGTCTACGGGAAGTCCTGATTGGGTTTGATGTCATCTGCTGCTTAACCAGGCTTTGCCTTTAAGTGCTTTCCAGTATTTTTGCAGATCAAAAGGCAAAGTCACCAGAGCAGCTTTAATCACCTCCTCTGCTAGGGGCAGGTGTGTGTGTGTGTGTGTAGGTGTGTAGGTGTGTGTGCACGTGTGTGTGGTATTGGTTGTGAGGTGCGGATATGCAAAGGGTTGTTGGCATTTCCAAAGATAGCCAGGCTGACATTTCTATCGACTTTGATGTTGATAATCCTTCACAAGTTCCCCGAAGCTAACTGATATTTATTATGTGTGTGTGTGTGTGTGTGTGTGTGTGTGTGTGTGTGTGTGTGTGTGTGTGTGTGTGTGTAAACTGGCAGGTTGAAGGGTCAGAATCAGCGTTATCAGTGTTTACCTGTGAAAACATTGCAGACTGGGAGGTAAAACGGAGGAACATCATGGTCGGCGCTTATTCTTTACAGTGTTTGATCTTCAGGATCTTCTGATGGGGACGTCACATGATCCGGATCATGATGTCATTGCGTGAAGAGCCGTGTTGTTTTCACCTTCAGATAAAGGAATGTCTCTGAGAGGCACTAAACCTGGAGGCATGTTTTCACTAAGTCTGTTGTTTATTTACTCCATGTTTAATCACACATGTAGGAGAAACACCTGATTTCCTGCCGGATCCTGTTTGGTCGGGACCTGAAGGAGTCAGTCTGGTTTTACGTCATGAGGCTGGATCATCACACCAGTTTGTCCCAGATGGCTTCCAGTACCTCCCATCCTTCCCAGTTTGGATACAAAGCAGTCAGTGTAGATATACTGTTCTCTGATAATTGCCCAACACACAGCTGTTCGTGTATAAACATCTGGAGACATAGGAACCCCTCCCAGTGATACCTGAACACGTTTCATGTTCGCGGTTTTTCCTGCATGACTTAATCACATAAACATGTTTGTTGTTTACCGCCATCTGTCCTCCAGAACCGCTTAAACGTCCTGCTTTTATCATGAAACTGTCTGCTCTCATTTATCCCCTCAACATGACGTGTCTTCTCTGCTCTCTGATTGGATGGTTTTCCATTTCACAACAAAGATTTTTTCACATCTTTAATAAAACTGTAGGAATCTCTCCAACCTTCTGACGTCTGCAGAAACGTCATCGCAGCAAGGGACGAACGTCTGCTTCTGTTCCTCATCCAGCAGCAGGACTAAAGCAGGATCCACCAATGCCACCAAGACCAGACCATCAGGAAGGAAGGTCTGCTTCCTGAGACCAGGTCGGGATCCGGTTCTGCTTCCTGAGACCAGGCCGGGATCCGGTTCTGCTTCCTGAGACCAGGCCGGGATCTGGTTCACACTGTGGTCCTGATCAATACTTCACACTGTGGTCCTGATCAATACTTCACACTGTGGTCCTGATCAATACATGTAGTTTTAATGGACAGATTTCAATGTTTAGACATTTTCTACTTATTTACTCACTTTCAGGAATAAAAATGCAGATTTATTTATACAAACATCTTCTCGACACAAACTAGTTCAATCCAGTACTACCGAATGAACGAATGAATTAACGTACGAATGACTGAACGATGTACGAACGAACAAACAAATGAACAATGAATGAACGTACAAACGTATGAATGAACAATGAACGAATGAATAAACATACAAATGAATGAACGATGAACAAATGAACAAACAAATTAACAAATGAATGAATGATTTAACGTACGAATGAATGAACGTACAAACATTTGAATGAACAAGGAGCTAACAAATAAAGGAATGAATGAACATACAAATGAATGAACAATAAATGAATGAACAAACAAATTAACAAATGTATGAACGAATGTATGAATGAACGAACGTACAAACGTACGAATGAACGATGAAAGAACTAATTAATGAACGAATGAATGAATGAACGATGAACGAACAAATGAATGAATGAATAATGTACGAATGAATGAACTAACGAACAAACAAATGAACAAATGCATGAATGAATGAATGAACAAAGAAAAACGAACAAACATTAACAAAATGAATGAATGTACAGACTTACGAATGAACGATGAACGAACAAATGAATGATGAAAGCACGAATGAATGAATGAATGAACGATGAAGGGACAAATGAACGAATGAATGAATAACGTACGAAATGAACGAACGAATGAATGAATGAATGAACGATGAAGGGACAAATGAACGAATGAATGAATAACGTACGAATGAACGAACGAATGAATGAATGAATGAACGATGAAGGGACAAATGAACGAATGAATGAATAACGTACGAATGAACGAACGAATGAATGAATGTACAAGCATATAAATGAACGATGAACGAACGAGCGAACAAACAAATAAACGAATGAATGCTTTATTTTTATTGCTAAAAGAAAGCAGAAACAAAATGCGCATCCATAACGACAGCAAATCGATCATCTTATTGATCGGATGGATGACAAACAGAAACTGGCTTCTGACATGTCAGCTTTGTGTCCGTTGGTGCAAAACAAAATCTACCAGAAGCGTTACAGTCGGGGTTCAGGGAACATCGCAGAAGCAGCAGTGGTGAAAGTTACCAATCATCAGAACATGGACGGCTCTGTGCCGGTCCTGTTGGACCTCAGACCTGCATCTGATATCACGGATCAGAACCTTTTGTTACGGAGGTTTGTCATCTGGACTAAAGGAACCTGATCGGGATGGTTTGATTCCGGACTAACCATGGAGTTCCTCAGGATTCTGTCCTTGGACCGACACCGTTCACCTTCTATGTGCTTCCTTTTGGTAATATTTCCAGGCAACATGATATAAATGTTCATTTCTATGAAGATGATGTTTAGATCTACTTTTCCAATAATTCCAATTGAACTAATTGTTACAGATGGCACAAATTTCCACTAATCCCTCATTTCATTCAGCCTGGAAACCATCCTCTAGCATCCTCCGGGCTGGTATTGGCTCCTCCGCGTCACCTCCGGTGAGCCAATGAAGATTCAACACTTCTCCACACCAGTATGAAAGCATCAACTCCTTCATTCAGCGGCGGCTGTGTGGTGACTACAGCTTCCCTCTGGTGGTGGTTGTTTTGCAGAGCCTTTACAGCCTTGTATGCATTATCGTTGGCCCGATTCAATTGTTTAGTGATTTGGGTTGTTGATGGGGTTTTTTTGCGTTTTAAATAGTTCGGTTTTGAATTTGATGTGAGCTGCACCACCTGCCCCCTCCCATTTGGTCTTGTATTGTTTCTTTTTCTCTTGATATGGGATAATAAAATTTCCCAAAACTCATGTTCAGTCAGACACGCTTTTGTTTTATGTTGCGGCCCTTACCGTAGGAAAGCTGGGCTGCGACATTTTCATCTGTCTGTCTTAAAGACATAAAGACTTGACATGAATTGTCTGTGATGGATCGACAGCCTCCGCTGAATGCTGGGATAGACTCCTTCCTTCTGCAACCCTGAGTTGGATTCATCCATTCAGACAATGGATGAATGAATATTTATGAATGTCCTTCAAAATTGTTGTTGATGCCATTTATTTGTGTTTCTCATCTTACTTTGTAGGGTCTCTAGATTAGAGTTATGGTCCACCTCTTTCCTGTCCTCCACGTACCCAACTGGTCCAGGAGAATGGACCTCCTTCCTGGTTCTGGTTCTGATGGAGGTTCCCCTTCCTGGTTCTGGTCCTGATGGAGGCTTTCCTTCCTGGTTCTGGTCCTGATGGAGGTTCCCCTTCCTGGTTCTGGTCCTGATGGAGGTTTTCCTTCCTGGTTCTGGTCCTGATGGAGGTTTTCCTTCCTGGTTCTGGTCCTGATGGAGGCTTTCCTTCCTGGTTCTGGTTCTGATGGAGGTTCCCCTTCCTGGTTCTGGTTCTGATGGAGGTTTTCCTTCCTGGTTCTGGATCTGATGGAGGTTTTCCTTCCTGGTTCTGGTCCTGATGGAGGTTTTCCTTCCTGGTTCTGGTCCTGATGGAGGTTTTCCTTCCTGGTTCTGGTCCTGATGGAGGCTTTCCTTCCTGGTTCTGGTCCTGATGGAGGTTCCCCTTCCTGGTTCTGGTCCTGATGGAGGCTTTCCTTCCTGGTTCTGGTCCTGATGGAGGTTTTCCTTCCTGGTTCTGGTCCTGATGGAGGTTTTCCTTCCTGGTTCTGGTTCTGATGGAGGTTTTCCTCCCTGGTTCTGGTCCTGATGGAGGTTTTCCTTCCTGGTTCTGATGGAGGTTTTCCTCCCTGGTTCTGGTCCTGATGGAGGTTTTCCTTCCTGGTTCTGGTCCTGATGGAGGTTTTCCTTCCTGGTTCTGGTTCTGATGGAGGTTTTCCTCCCTGGTTCTGGTCCTGATGGAGGCTTTCCTTCCTGGTTCTGGTCCTGATGGAGGTTTTCCTTCCTGGTTCTGGTCCTGATGGAGGTTTTCCTTCCTGGTTCTGGTCCTGATGGAGGTTTTCCTTCCTGGTTCTGGTCCTGATGGAGGTTTTCCTCCCTGGTTCTGGTCCTGATGGAGGTTTTCCTTCCTGGTTCTGGTTCTGATGGAGGTTTTCCTTCCTGGTTCTGGTCCTGATGGAGGTTTTCCTTCCTGGTTCTGGTCCTGATGGAGGTTTTCCTTCCTGGTTCTGGTTCTGATGGAGGTTTTCCTTCCTGGTTCTGGTCCCGATGGAGGTTTTCCTTTCTGGTTCTGGTCCCGATGGAGGTTTTCCTTCCTGGTTCTGGTCCCGATGGAGGTTTTCCTTTCTGGTTCTGGTCCCGATGGAGGTTTTCCTTTCTGGTTCTGGTCCCGATGGAGGTTTTCCTTCCTGGTTCTGGTCCCGATGGAGGCTTTCCTTCCTGGTTCTGGTCCTGATGGAGGTTCCCCTTCCTGGTTCTGGTCCTGATGGAGGCTTTCCTTCCTGGTTCTGGTCCTGATGGAGGTTTTCCTTCCTGGTTCTGGTCCTGATGGAGGTTTTCCTTCCTGGTTCTGGTCCTGATGGAGGTTTTCCTTCCTGGTTCTGGTTCTGATGGAGGTTTTCCTTCCTGATTCTGGTTCTAATGGAGGTTTTCCTTCCTGGTTCTGGTCCTGATGGAGGTTTTCCTTCCTGGTTCTGGTTCTGATGGAGGTTTTCCTTCCTGGTTCTGGTCCTGATGGAGGTTTTCCTTCCTGGTTCTGGTCCTGATGGAGGTTTTCCTTCCTGGTTCTGGTCCTGATGGAGGTTTTCCTCCCTGGTTCTGGTCCTGATGGAGGTTTTCCTTCCTGGTTCTGGTCCTGATGGAGGTTTTCCTTCCTGGTTCTGGTCCTGATGGAGGTTTTCCTTCCTGGTTCTGGTTCTGATGGAGGTTTTCCTTCCTGGTTCTGGTTCTGATGGAGGTTTTCCTTCCTGGTTCTGGTCCTGATGGAGGCTTTCCTTCCTGGTTCTGGTCCTGATGGAGGTTCCCCTTCCTGGTTCTGGTCCTGATGGAGGCTTTCCTTCCTGGTTCTGGTCCTGATGGAGGTTTTCCTTCCTGGTTCTGGTCCTGATGGAGGTTTTCCTTCCTGGTTCTGGTCCTGATGGAGGTTTTCCTTCCTGGTTCTGGTTCTGATGGAGGTTTTCCTCCCTGGTTCTGGTCCTGATGGAGGTTTTCCTTCCTGGTTCTGATGGAGGTTTTCCTCCCTGGTTCTGGTCCTGATGGAGGTTTTCCTTCCTGGTTCTGGTCCTGATGGAGGTTTTCCTTCCTGGTTCTGGTTCTGATGGAGGTTTTCCTCCCTGGTTCTGGTCCTGATGGAGGCTTTCCTTCCTGGTTCTGGTCCTGATGGAGGTTTTCCTTCCTGGTTCTGGTCCTGATGGAGGTTTTCCTTCCTGGTTCTGGTCCTGATGGAGGTTTTCCTTCCTGGTTCTGGTCCTGATGGAGGTTTTCCTTCCTGGTTCTGGTTCTGATGGAGGTTTTCCTTCCCGGTTCTGGTCCCGATGGAGGTTTTCCTTTCTGGTTCTGGTCCCGATGGAGGTTTCCTTCCTGGTTCTGGTCCTGATGGAGGTTCCCCTTCCTGGTTCTGGTCCTGATGGAGGCTTTCCTTCCTGGTTCTGGTCCTGATGGAGGTTTTCCTTCCTGGTTCTGGTCCTGATGGAGGTTTTCCTTCCTGGTTCTGGTCCTGATGGAGGTTTTCCTTCCTGGTTCTGGTTCTGATGGAGGTTTTCCTTCCTGATTCTGGTTCTAATGGAGGTTTTCCTTCCTGGTTCTGGTCCTGATGGAGGTTTTCCTTCCTGGTTCTGGTCCTGATGGAGGTTTTCCTTCCCGGTTCTGGTCCTGATGGAGGTTTTCCTTCCCGGTTCTGGTCCTGATGGAGGTTTTCCTTCCTGGTTCTGGTCCTGATGGAGGTTTTCCTTCCCGGTTCTGGTCCTGATGGAGGTTTTCCTTCCCGGTTCTGGTCCTGATGGAGGTTTTCCTTCCCGGTTCTGGTTCTGATGGAGGTTTTCCTTCCTGGTTCTGGATCTGATGGAGGTTTTCCTTCCTGGTTCTGGTCCTGATGGAGGTTTTCCTTCCCGGTTCTGGTCCTGATGGAGGTGTTCCTTCCTGGTTCTGGTCCTGATGGAGGTTTTCCTTCCTGGTTCTGGTTCTGATGGAGGTTTTCCTTCCTGGTTCTGGATCTGATGGAGGTTTTCCTTCCTGGTTCTGGTCCTGATGGAGGTTTTCCTTCCTGGTTCTGGTCCTGATGGAGGTTTTCCTTCCTGGTTCTGGTTCTGATGGAGGTTTTCCTTCCCGGTTCTGGTTCTGATGGAGGTTTTCCTTCCTGGTTCTGGATCTGATGGAGGTTTTCCTTCCTGGTTCTGGTCCTGATGGAGGTTTTCCTTCCTGGTTCTGGTCCTGATGGAGGTTTTCCTTCCCGGTTCTGGTCCTGATGGAGGTTTTCCTTCCTGGTTCTGGTTCTGATGGAGGTTTTCCTTCCTGGTTCTGGTCCTGATGGAGGTTTTCCTTCCTGGTTCTGGTTCTGATGGAGGTTTTCCTTCCTGATTCTGGTCCTGATGGAGGTTTTCCTTCCTGGTTCTGGTCGTGATGGAGGTTTTCCTTCCTGGTTCTGGTCCTGATGGAGGTTTTCCTGCCTGGTTCTGGTTCTGATGGAGGTTTTCCTTCCTGGTTCTGGTCCTGATGGAGGTTTTCCTTCCTGGTTCTGGTTCTGATGGAGGTTTTCCTTCCTGATTCTGGTCCTGATGGAGGTTTTCCTTCCTGGTTCTGGTCGTGATGGAGGTTTTCCTTCCTGGTTCTGGTCCTGATGGAGGTTTTCCTGCCTGGTTCTGGTTCTGATGGAGGTTTTCCTTCCTGGTTGTTTTTAACTCAGTTGTAAAATAAACTGGACTAACTTTAACTGACTGTTAGAGTACTTATCGTGAATTAGTGTAGTATAAACACAACTGAATTGAATTTAATGCTAAACGAGTTGAATATTGAAATCATAAATCTCTCCATTGTGCTGTTTCAGTCTACAGTAAATAAAACACTACTGGCTGTTTTACAGCTGCGGGACCCTGACGGGACCTTCTGGACCGAGCCGTCAGTGGACACTGGCTGAAACCGTTGTTCGGCTGTGTTTAGGGAACGTCGATCTGCTGCTGTTTCGTTACTCCTGTCACACACTGTAATCCCCCCCCCCCCCTTACCTACTTTCTCACGCCATGCTTGCCTCTGATCAGTCCTCTGGCTGTAACCCTGGGACTGGGGCATAACACAGAGTTGTGTTTCATCCCACCGCCGTGCTGACATGCGGCCCTCTCACACAGCCCTGCAGCGGATGTTCCAGCCTTCAGGAAGGGAGGGGTCAGAGTGTGGAAAGACGGAAACCTTCCTCACCATCCTCACGGTTCCAGAGATGATACCACACACAGGAAGTTTAAAGCTGTAGATTGATCATAAACAATTCCCTTTACTGTAATTGTATTTTAATTAGCGTGTGTGTTTCAACATGTGTACGCCACCACATGTTTATGTATAGAAGCAGAAGAAGTAAGTGTGATCCTTCAACACCGGCTCTGTTGTGCTGTTTTCCCCTCCGGGCTTCACTCTGCGTTACAACACAACAATCCATCATCCTGTCAAACAGCCAAAACATCGTATCCTTACAAAGCTAACCTAACCCCTCCCCGAGTCCACCACACACACCCTGAGTGTGTCCAACTCGGAGATTTACCAACTGTCTGCTGGCAAAGACCGTGTCTTCAGTTTACATTCTCAGTTTAATGACCTGAAGGACGGCAGCTGGTTCAGGTTGGAGACGTTTGGTTAGCTTGTAGCTAACAGACAAACCAGCACCACCAGAAAGAAACGAGGTGTGAAACACAAGAATCTGGATCTGAAAGAATCTACAACTCAACCAACATTCTCCACGAGTCAAGGTCCACTAATTCAGCACCATCACTGAAAAAAGCACGTAGAACACAAGCGTATCTGAACAAATGTAAACCCTGCGTGCAACGGAAGGTTTTCACATGATCCCATGTGAACAAAAAGGTATCCTCATGTGCAAATACATGGACAACATTAGCATCACGTGCAAACAGGATTTCTGGAATTGTTTATGTTATAAACACGTAAACATATGTGATAAATTTGCTCCACATTTGCAAACATGTAGTTTGAAACATTTTCATGTGATTTATAAAGAACATGTGATTCACGGGAGCTGACATGTGAACCCACATGTGGTTCACATGTTTCATAAGCGTGGTTTTGGAACAATATCACGTGATTCACACGTGAAAGAAATGTCCCCTACATGTGCGACCATGATTTTGGAAGATTTTTATTTAATCCATACAAAAGGAACATGCAATGCACATGTGCAAACATGTGAAACACGGGTGATTTATATGTTTGCACAAGAAATATGTTAAACACATGTGGATCACATGTACGTATGGTTTTGCAACATTTTCATGAATAAAACATGTGAGGGGAACAAGTTCATGTGATTCACATGTGAGAGTCATGTGTTACATTCAGCCCATATGTCTAAAAACAGTTTGGAGACATTTTTATATGATTGATATATGATCCACATGTGCAAGTACAACATATATGTTAGGGTTGCCACCCGTCCTGTAAAACACAGAATCATCCTTTAGTTGACCGACAAATGTTGCTCTTTATTCCAACAGCCGACACACGTCGGTCGCACACAGCAACGCTCACTCTAAAAATAATGAACCAAATAAAACACAGAAAATACAACAGCCAGAAAAAATGTGCTCAGGTCCCGCCTCTTTCCCTCTGCACCTGCGTGTTGCCTAGAGACAGACATGACTCATGCACGCTCCTCAGAAGACCCGCGTCTGCTGCACCGTGTTCTCTACTCAGACCATGAAGCGCTGCTAAACCGGCGTGAGGGAGGAGACGCGGCAGTGATGATGTTTACAGGGAAAACTCTACAAAGTGTTGAGTTCAGGATGGACGCTCCGACATCTAACAGCACTGATGAGGACAGCATGATCATTTATTTATATAAATAAATATAAATTTACATATATGACCACTAACACATAGAAATAAATACAGGTGTAAAAGTTTATTTGTAAAATAAGTGATCATTCAGTAAATTAGCCTGTTTATTCGTGTTGTTAAACTGTTCTGATGACATGACTTCCCTTCTGTCATGAGACAGGCAGCAAACAGATAGGCTTCAGTTCAGTAGGCCGCATTTCACGCCACGATGCGGATGGAACGCCACCTGGCCACCATGGTGGGACGTTTTATAACAAATCTTTATTCCTGTTTCCCCAAAACTTACAAGGCTAAAGTACGGGAACTATTTTCTGTTCTTTAACCGTTTCTCTCATTCACCTGTCAAAAGTCCGCTGATCTGAAGCAGCTGATTAACCTGTTTCTATGGTAACGCCCATTAAAGAATGATCAGACAGTAAGTTAATTTCCCAACTATCAGAGACCGCGGTACAAATGATATAAGTTCAACCCCCCCCCCCCCCCCCCCCCGTCTTACCGCCTGCAGGTGGAGTGACACAGGTGTTGTTTATGTAAAGTTCAGTGTAACACTCTACTGTGTAGTGTTGTGTAGGTGTGTAGTGTTGTGTAGGTGTGTAGTGGTGTGTTGGTGTGTAGTGTTGTGTAGGTGTGTAGTGTTGTGTAGGTGTGTAGTGGTGTGTTGGTGTGTAGTGTTGTGTAGGTGTGTAGTGTTGTGTAGGTGTGTAGTGGTGTGTTGGTGTGTAGTGTTGTGTAGGTGTGTAGTGTTGTGTAGGTGTGTAGTGGTGTGTTGGTGTGTAGTGTTGTGTAGGTGTGTAGTGTTGTGTAGGTGTGTAGTGGTGTGTTGGTGTGTAGTGTTGTGTAGGTGTGTAGTGGTGTGTTGGTGTGTAGTGGTGTGTTGGTGTGTAGTGTTGTGTAGGTGTGTAGTGTTGTGTTGGTGTGTAGTGTTGTGTAGGTGTGTAGTGTTGTGTAAGTGTGTAGTGTTGTGTAGGTGTGTAGTGTTGTGTAGGTGTGTAGTGTTGTGTTGGTGTGTAGTGGTGTGTTGGTGTGTAGTGGTGTGTTGGTGTGTAGTGTTGTGTTGGTGTGTAGTGGTGTGTTGGTGTGTAGTGTTGTGTAGGTGTGTAGTGTTGTGTTGGTGTGTAGTGGTGTGTTGGTGTGTAGTGGTGTGTAGTGTTGTGTTGGTGTGTAGTGTTGTGTTGGTGTGTAGTGGTGTGTAGTGTTGTGTTGGTGTGTAGTGTTGTGTTGGTGTGTAGTGGTGTGTTGTGTTGGTGTGTAGTGTTGTGTTGGTGTGTAGTGTTGTGTTGGTGTGTAGTGGTGTGTTGGTGTGTAGTGGTGTGTTGTGTGTAGTGTTGTGTAGGTGTGTAGTGGTGTGTTGGTGTGTAGTGGTGTGTTGGTGTGTAGTGGTGTGTAGTGTTGTGTTGGTGTGTAGTGGTGTGTTGGTGTGTAGTGGTGTGTTGGTGTGTAGTGTTGTGTAGGTGTGTAGTGGTGTGTTGGTGTGTAGTGGTGTGTTGGTGTGTAGTGGTGTGTAGTGTTGTGTTGGTGTGTAGTGTTGTGTTGGTGTGTAGTGTTGTGTAGGTGTGTAGTGGTGTGTTGGTGTGTAGTGGTGTGTTGGTGTGTAGTGGTGTGTAGTGGTGTGTTGGTGTGTAGTGGTGTGTTGGTGTGTAGTGTTGTGTTGGTGTGTAGTGGTGTGTTGGTGTGTAGTGGTGTGTAGTGTTGTGTTGGTGTGTAGTGTTGTGTTGGTGTGTAGTGGTGTGTTGGTGTGTAGTGGTGTGTAGTGTTGTGTAGGTGTGTAGTGTTGTGTTGGTGTGTAGTGGTGTGTTGGTGTGTAGTGGTGTGTAGTGTTGTGTTGGTGTGTAGTGTTGTGTTGGTGTGTAGTGGTGTGTAGTGTTGTGTTGGTGTGTAATGGTGTGTTGGTGTGTAGTGGTGTGTTGTGTGTAGTGGTGTGTTGGTGTGTAGTGGTGTGTTGGTGTGTAGTGTTGTGTTGGTGTGTAGTGTTGTGTTGGTGTGTAGTGGTGTGTTGGTGTGTAGTGGTGTGTTGGTGTGTAGTGTTGTGTAGGTGTGTAGTGGTGTGTAGTGTTGTGTTGGTGTGTAGTGTAGTGGTGTGTAGTGTTGTGTTGGTGTGTAGTGTTGTGTTGGTGTGTAGTGGTGTGTTGGTGTGTAGTGGTGTGTAGTGTTGTGTTGGTGTGTAGTGGTGTGTTGGTGTGTAGTGGTGTGTTGGTGTGTAGTGGTGTGTAGTGTTGTGTTGGTGTGTAGTGGTGTGTTGGTGTGTAGTGGTGTGTAGTGTTGTGTTGGTGTGTAGTGTTGTGTTGGTGTGTAGTGGTGTATTGGTGTGTAGTGGTGTGTTGGTGTGTAGTGGTGTGTAGTGTTGTGTTGGTGTGTAGTGGTGTGTTGGTGTGTAGTGGTGTGTAGTGTTGTGTTGGTGTGTAGTGTTGTGTTGGTGTGTAGTGGTGTGTAGTGTTGTGTTGGTGTGTAGTGGTGTGTTGGTGTGTAGTGGTGTGTAGTGGTGTGTTGGTGTGTAGTGGTGTGTAGTGTTGTGTTGGTGTGTAGTTGTGTGTTGGTGTGTAGTGTTGTGTTGGTGTGTAGTGGTGTGTTGGTGTGTAGTGGTGTGTTGGTGTGTAGTGTTGTGTAGGTGTGTAGTGTTGTGTAGGTGTGTAGTGTTGTGTTGGTGTGTAGTGGTGTGTTGGTGTGTAGTGTTGTGTTGGTGTGTAGTGTTGTGTTGGTGTGTAGTGTTGTGTAGGTGTGTAGTGTTGTGTTGTTGTGTAGTGGTGTGTTGGTGTGTAGTGTTGTGTAGGTGTGTAGTGGTGTGTTGGTGTGTAGTGGTGTGTTGGTGTGCAGTGGTGTGTTGTGTGTAGTGTTGTGTAGGTGTGTAGTGGTGTGTTGGTGTGTAGTGGTGTGTTGGTGTGTAGTGGTGTGTTGGTGTGTAGTGTTGTGTAGGTGTGTAGTGGTGTGTTGGTGTGTAGTGGTGTGTTGGTGTGTAGTGGTGTGTAGTGTTGTGTTGGTGTGTAGTGTTGTGTTGGTGTGTAGTGTTGTGTAGGTGTGTAGTGGTGTGTTGGTGTGTAGTGGTGTGTTGGTGTGTAGTGGTGTGTTGGTGTGTAGTGGTGTGTAGTGTTGTGTTGGTGTGTAGTGTTGTGTTGGTGTGTAGTGGTGTGTTGGTGTGTAGTGGTGTGTAGTGTTGTGTAGGTGTGTAGTGTTGTGTTGGTGTGTAGTGGTGTGTAGTGTTGTGTAGGTGTGTAGTGTTGTGTTGGTGTGTAGTGGTGTGTTGGTGTGTAGTGGTGTGTAGTGTTGTGTTGGTGTGTAGTGTTGTGTTGGTGTGTAGTGGTGTGTAGTGTTGTGTTGGTGTGTAGTGGTGTGTTGGTGTGTAGTGGTGTGTTGGTGTGTAGTGGTGTGTTGTGTGTAGTGTTGTGTAGGTGTGTAGTGGTGTGTTGGTGTGTAGTGGTGTGTTGGTGTGTAGTGGTGTGTAGTGTTGTGTTGGTGTGTAGTGTTGTGTTGGTGTGTAGTGGTGTGTTGGTGTGTAGTGGTGTGTTGGTGTGTAGTGTTGTGTAGGCGTGTAGTGGTGTGTTGGTGTGTAGTGGTGTGTTGGTGTGTAGTGGTGTGTAGTGTTGTGTTGGTGTGTAGTGTTGTGTTGGTGTGTAGTGTTGTGTTGGTGTGTAGTGGTGTGTAGTGTTGTGTTGGTGTGTAGTGGTGTGTTGGTGTGTAGTGGTGTGTTGGTGTGTAGTGGTGTGTAGTGTTGTGTTGGTGTGTAGTGTTGTGTTGGTGTGTAGTGGTGTGTAGTGTTGTGTTGGTGTGTAGTGTTGTGTTGGTGTGTAGTGGTGTATTGGTGTGTAGTGGTGTGTTGGTGTGTAGTGGTGTGTAGTGTTGTGTTGGTGTGTAGTGGTGTGTTGGTGTGTAGTGGTGTGTAGTGTTGTGTTGGTGTGTAGTGTTGTGTTGGTGTGTAGTGGTGTGTAGTGTTGTGTTGGTGTGTAGTGGTGTGTTGGTGTGTAGTGGTGTGTAGTGTTGTGTTGGTGTGTAGTGGTGTGTAGTGTTGTGTTGGTGTGTAGTTGTGTGTTGGTGTGTAGTGTTGTGTTGGTGTGTAGTGGTGTGTTGGTGTGTAGTGGTGTGTTGGTGTGTAGTGTTGTGTAGGTGTGTAGTGTTGTGTAGGTGTGTAGTGTTGTGTTGGTGTGTAGTGGTGTGTTGGTGTGTAGTGTTGTGTAGTGTTGTGTTGGTGTGTAGTGTTGTGTTGGTGTGTAGTGTTGTGTAGGTGTGTAGTGTTGTGTTGTTGTGTAGTGTTGTGTTGGTGTGTAGTGTTGTGTAGGTGTGTAGTGGTGTGTTGGTGTGTAGTGGTGTGTTGGTGTGTAGTGTTGTGTTGGTGTGTAGTGTTGTGTAGGTGTGTAGTGTTGTGTTGGTGTGTAGTGGTGTGTTGGTGTGTAGTGTTGTGTTGGTGTGTAGTGTTGTGTTGGTGTGTAGTGGTGTGTTGGTGTGTAGTGGTGTGTAGTGTTGTGTTGGTGTGTAGTGGTGTGTTGGTGTGTAGTGGTGTGTTGGTGTGTAGTGGTGTGTAGTGTTGTGTTGGTGTGTAGTGGTGTGTAGTGTTGTGTTGGTGTGTAGTGGTGTGTTGGTGTGTAGTGGTGTGTAGTGTTGTGTTGGTGTGTAGTGGTGTGTAGTGTTGTGTTGGTGTGTAGTTGTGTGTTGGTGTGTAGTGTTGTGTTGGTGTGTAGTGGTGTGTTGGTGTGTAGTGGTGTGTTGGTGTGTAGTGTTGTGTAGGTGTGTAGTGTTGTGTAGGTGTGTAGTGTTGTGTTGGTGTGTAGTGGTGTGTTGGTGTGTAGTGTTGTGTAGTGTTGTGTTGGTGTGTAGTGTTGTGTTGGTGTGTAGTGTTGTGTTGTTGTGTAGTGTTGTGTTGGTGTGTAGTGTTGTGTAGGTGTGTAGTGGTGTGTTGGTGTGTAGTGGTGTGTTGGTGTGTAGTGTTGTGTTGGTGTGTAGTGTTGTGTAGGTGTGTAGTGTTGTGTTGGTGTGTAGTGGTGTGTTGGTGTGTAGTGTTGTGTTGGTGTGTAGTGTTGTGTTGGTGTGTAGTGGTGTGTTGGTGTGTAGTGGTGTGTAGTGTTGTGTTGGTGTGTAGTGGTGTGTTGGTGTGTAGTGGTGTGTTGGTGTGTAGTGGTGTGTTGGTGTGTAGTGTTGTGTTGGTGTGTAGTGTTGTGTTGGTGTGTAGTGTTGTGTTGGTGTGTAGTGTTGTGTTGGTGTGTAGTGGTGTGTTGGTGTGTAGTGGTGTGTAGTGTTGTGTTGGTGTGTAGTGTTGTGTTGGTGTGTAGTGGTGTGTAGGGGTGTAGTGTTGTGTTGGTGTGTAGTGGTGTGTTGGTGTGTAGTGGTGTGTAGTGTTGTGTTGGTGTGTTGGTGTGTAGTGGTGTGTTGGTGTGTAGTGTTGTGTAGGTGTGTAGTGTTGTGTAGGTGTGTAGTGTTGTGTAGGTGTGTAGTGGTGTGTTGGTGTGTAGTGTTGTGTTGGTGTGTAGTGTTGTGTAGGTGTGTAGTGGTGTGTTGGTGTGTAGTGGTGTGTTGGTGTGTAGTGTTGTGTAGGTGTGTAGTGGTGTGTTGGTGTGTAGTGGTGTGTTGGTGTGTAGTGGTGTGTAGTGTTGTGTTGGTGTGTAGTGTTGTGTTGGTGTGTAGTGGTGTGTTGGTGTGTAGTGGTGTGTAGTGTTGTGTTGGTGTGTAGTGGTGTGTTGGTGTGTAGTGTTGTGTTGGTGTGTAGTGGTGTGTTGGTGTGTAGTGGTGTGTTGGTGTGTAGTGGTGTGTTGGTGTGTAGTGGTGTGTAGTGTTGTGTTGGTGTGTAGTGTTGTGTTGGTGTGTAGTGGTGTGTTGGTGTGTAGTGGTGTGTAGTGTTGTGTTGGTGTGTAGTGTTGTGTAGGTGTGTAGTGTTGTGTAGGGTGTAGTGTTGTGTTGGTGTGTAGTGGTGTGTTGGTGTGTAGTGGTGTGTAGTGTTGTGTTGGTGTGTAGTGGTGTGTTGGTGTGTAGTGGTGTGTGGTGTGTAGTGGTGTGTTGGTGTGTAGTGTTGTGTTGGTGTGTAGTGGTGTGTAGTGTTGTGTTGGTGTGTAGTTGTGTGTTGGTGTGTAGTGTTGTGTTGGTGTGTAGTGGTGTGTTGGTGTGTAGTGTTGTGTAGGTGTGTAGTGTTGTTTAGGTGTGTAGTGTTGTGTTGGTGTGTAGTGGTGTGTTGGTGTGTAGTGGTGTGTAGTGTTGTGTTGGTGTGTAGTGTTGTGTTGGTGTGTAGTGTTGATAGGTGTGTAGTGTTGTGTTGGTGTGTAGTGGTGTGTTGGTGTGTAGTGTTGTGTAGGTGTGTAGTGGTGTGTTGGTGTGTAGTGGTGTGTTGGTGTGTAGTGTTGTGTTGGTGTGTAGTATTGTGTTGGTGTGTAGTGGTGTGTTGGTGTGTAGTGGTGTGTAGTGTTGTGTTGGTGTGTAGTGTTGTGTTGGTGTGTAGTGGTGTGTTGGTGTGTAGTGGTGTGTAGTGTTGTGTTGGTGTGTAGTGGTGTGTTGGTGTGTAGTGGTGTGTTGGTGTGTAGTGGTGTGTAGTGTTGTGTTGGTGTGTAGTGGTGTGTTGGTGTGTAGTGGTGTGTAGTGTTGTGTTGGTGTGTAGTGTTGTGTTGGTGTGTAGTGGTGTGTAGTGTTGTGTTGGTGTGTAGTGGTGTGTAGTGTTGTGTTGGTGTGTAGTGTTGTGTTGGTGTGTAGTGGTGTGTTGGTGTGTAGTGGTGTGTAGTGTTGTGTTGGTGTGTAGTGTTGTGTTGGTGTGTAGTGTTGTGTAGGTGTGTAGTGTTGTGTTGGTGTGTAGTGGTGTGTTGGTGTGTAGTGGTGTGTAGTGTTGTGTTGGTGTGTAGTTGTGTGTTGGTGTGTAGTGTTGTGTTGGTGTGTAGTGGTGTGTTGGTGTGTAGTGTTGTGTTGGTGTGTAGTGTTGTTTAGGTGTGTAGTGTTGTGTTGGTGTGTAGTGGTGTGTTGGTGTGTAGTGGTGTGTAGTGTTGTGTTGGTGTGTAGTGGTGTGTTGGTGTGTAGTGGTGTGTTGGTGTGTAGTGGTGTGTAGTGTTGTGTTGGTGTGTAGTGGTGTGTTGGTGTGTAGTGTTGTGTAGGTGTGTAGTGTTGTGTTGGTGTGTAGTGGTGTGTTGGTGTGTAGTGTTGTGTTGGTGTGTAGTGTTGTGTAGGTGTGTAGTGGTGTGTTGTGTGTAGTGGTGTGTAGTGTTGTGTTGGTGTGTAGTGTTGTGTGTGTGTGTGTAGTGGTGTGTTGGTGTGTAGTGGTGTGTAGTGTTGTGTTGGTGTGTAGTGGTGTGTTGGTGTGTAGTGGTGTGTAGTGTTGTGTTGGTGTGTAGTGTTGTGTTGGTGTGTAGTGGTGTGTTGGTGTAGTGGTGTGTTGGTGTGTAGTGTTGTGTTGGTGTGTAGTGTTGTGTAGGTGTGTAGTGGTGTGTTGGTGTGTAGGTGTGTTGTGTTGTGTGGTGTGTAGTGTTGTGTGTGGTGTGTAGTGGTGTGTTGGTGTGTAGTGGTGTGTTGGTGTGTAGTGGTGTGTAGTGTTGTGTTGGTGTGTAGTGGTGTGTTGGTGTGTAGTGGTGTGTAGTGTTGTGTTGGTGTGTAGTGTTGTGTTGGTGTGTAGTGTTGTGTAGGGGTGTAGTGTTGTGTTGGTGTGTAGTGGTGTGTTGGTGTAGTGGTGTGTAGTGTTGTGTTGGTGTGTAGTGGTGTGTTGGTGTGTAGTGGTGTGTTGGTGTGTAGTGTTGTGTTGGTGTGTAGTGGTGTGTAGTGTTGTGTTGGTGTGTAGTGTTGTGTTGGTGTGTAGTGGTGTGTAGGGTGTGTTGGTGTGTAGTGGTGTGTAGTGTTGTGTTGGTGTGTAGTGTGTGTTGGTGTGTAGTGGTGTGTAGTGTTGTGTTGGTGTGTAGTGGTGTGTAGTGTGTGTTGGTGTGTAGTGTTGTGTTGGTGTGTAGTGGTGTGTTGGTGTGTAGTGGTGTGTTGGTGTGTAGTGGTGTGTAGTGTTGTGTTGGTGTGTAGTGTTGTGTTGGTGTGTAGTGGTGTGTAGTGTTGTGTTGGTGTGTAGTGTTGTGTTGGTGTGTAGTGGTGTGTAGTGTTGTGTTGGTGTGTAGTGTGTGTTGGTGTGTAGTGTGTGTTGGTGTGTAGTGGTGTGTTGGTGTGTAGTGTTGT
>NC_136623.1:39367027-39389527 GCF_933228915.1 Telmatherina bonti
GTGTTGGTGTGTAGTGTTGTGTAGGTGTGTAGTGTTGTGTAGGTGTGTAATGGTGTGTTGGTGTGTAGTGGTGTGTTGTGTTGTGTTGGTGTGTAGTGTTGTGTGTGTGTGTAGTGGTGTTTTGGTGTGTAGTGGTGTGTAGTGTTGTGTTGGTGTGTAGTGTTGTGTTGGTGTGTAGTGGTGTGTTGGTGTGTAGTGGTGTGTAGTGTTGTGTTGGTGTGTAGTGTTGTGTTGGTGTGTAGTGGTGTGTTGGTGTGTAGTGTTGTGTTGGTGTGTAGTGTTGTGTTGGTGTGTAGTGGTGTGTTGGTGTGTAGTGGTGTGTTGGTGTGTAGTGGTGTGTAGTGTTGTGTTGGTGTGTAGTGTTGTGTTGGTGTGTAGTGGTGTGTTGGTGTGTAGTGGTGTGTTGGTGTGTAGTGGTGTGTAGTGTTGTGTTGGTGTGTAGTGTTGTGTTGGTGTGTAGTGGTGTGTTGGTGTGTAGTGGTGTGTAGTGTTGTGTTGGTGTTAGTGTTGTGTTGGTGTGTAGTGTGTGTAGTGTTGTGTTGGTGTGTAGTTGTGTGTTGGTGTGTAGTGGTGTGTTGGTGTGTAGTGGTGTGTAGTGTTGTATTGGTGTGTAGTGGTGTGTAGTGGTGTGTTGGTGTGTAGTGGTGTGTTGGTGTGTAGTGTTGGTAGGTGTGTAGTGGTGTGTAGTGGTGTGTTGGTGTGTAGTGGTGTGTTGGTGTGTAGCGTTGTGTTGGTGTGTAGTGTTGTGTTGGTGTGTAGTGTTGTGTAGGTGTGTAGTGTTGTGTTGGTGTGTAGTGTTGTGTTGGTGTGTAGTGTTGTGTAGGTGTGTAGTGGTGTGTTGGTGTGTAGTTGTGTGTTGGTGTGTAGTGTTGTGTTGGTGTGTAGTGTTGTGTTGGTGTGTAGTGGTGTGGTTGGTGTGTAGTGTTGTGTTGGTGTGTAGTGGTGTGTTGGTGTGTAGTGTGTGTTGGTGTGTAGAGGTGTGTAGTGGTGTGTTGGTGTGTAGTTGTGTGTTGGTGTGTAGTGTTGTGTAGGTGTGTAGTGGTGTGTTGGTGTGTAGTGTTGTGTAAGTGTGTAGTGTTGTGTTGTTGTGTAGTTGTGTGTTGGTGTGTAGTGGTGTGTAGTGTTTGTGTTGGTGTGTAGTGTTGTGTGTGTGTGTAGTGGTGTGTTGGTGTGTAGTGGTGTGTAGTGTTGTGTTGGTGTGTAGTGTTGTGTTGGTGTGTAGTGGTGTGTTGGTGTGTAGTGGTGTGTTGGTGTGTAGTGGTGTGTAGTGTTGTGTTGGTGTGTAGTGTTGTGTTGGTGTGTAGTGGTGTGTTGGTGTGTAGTGGTGTGTAGTGTTGTGTTGGTGTCTAGTGTTGTGTTGGTGTGTAGTGGTGTGTAGTGTTGTGTTGGGTGTGTAGTTGTGTGTTGGTGTGTAGTGGTGTGTTGGTGTGTAGTGGTGTGTAGTGTTGTATTGGTGTGTAGTGGTGTGTTGGTGTGTAGTGTTGTGTTGGTGTGTAGTGGTGTGTTGGTGTGTAGTGTTGTGTAGGTGTGTAGTGTTGTGTAGGTGTGTAGTGGTGTGTTGGTGTGTAGTGGTGTGTTGGTGTGTAGTGGTGTGTAGTGTTGTGTTGGTGTCTAGTGTTGTGTTGGTGTGTAGTGGTGTGTAGTGTTGTGTTGGTGTGTAGTTGTGTGTTGGTGTGTAGTGGTGTGTTGGTGTGTAGTGGTGTGTAGTGTTGTATTGGTGTGTAGTGGTGTGTTGGTGTGTAGTGTTGTGTTGGTGTGTAGTGGTGTGTTGGTGTGTAGTGTTGTGTAGGTGTGTAGTGTTGTGTAGGTGTGTAGTGGTGTGTTGGTGTGTAGTGGTGTGTTGGTGTGTAGTGTTGTGTTGGTGTGTAGTGCTGTGTAGTGGTGTGTTGGTGTGTAGTGTTGTGTTGGTGTGTAGTGTTGTGTTGGTGTGTAGTGTTGTGTAGGTGTGTAGTGTTGTGTTGGTGTGTAGTGTTGTGTTGGTGTGTAGTGTTGTGTTGGTGTGTAGTGGTGTGTTGGTGTGTAGTGTTGTGTAGGTGTGTAGTGTTGTGTAGGTGTGTAGTGGTGTGTTGGTGTGTAGTGGTGTGTTGGTGTGTAGTGTTGTGTTGGTGTGTAGTGCTGTGTAGTGGTGTGTTGGTGTGTAGTGGTTGTGTTGGTGTGTAGTGTTGTGTTGGTGTGTAGTGTTGTGTAGGTGTGTAGTGTTGTGTTGGTGTGTAGTGTTGTGTTGGTGTGTAGTGTTGTGTAGGTGTGTAGTGGTGTGTTGGTGTGTAGTTGTGTGTTGGTGTGTAGTGTTGTGTTGGTGTGTAGTGTTGTGTTGGTGTGTAGTGGTGTGTTGGTGTGTAGTGTTGTGTCGGTGTGTAGTGGTGTGTTGGTGTGTAGTGTTGTGTTGGTGTGTAGAGGTGTGTAGTGGTGTGTTGGTGTGTAGTTGTGTGTTGGTGTGTAGTGTTGTGTAGGTGTGTTGTGGTGTGTTAGTGTGTAGTGTTGTGTAGGGTGTAGTGGTGTATTGGTGTGTAGTGTTGTGTTGGTGTGTAGTGTTGTGTAAGTGGTGTAGTGTTGTGTTGTTGTGTAGTTGTGTGTTGGTGTGTAGTGTTGTGTTGGTGTGTAGTGTTGTGTAGGTGTGTAGTGTTGTGTTGGTGTGTAGTGTTGTGTTGGTGTGTAGTGTTGTGTAGGTGTGTAGTGGTGTGTATGTGTGTAGTGGTGTGTTGGTGTGTAGTTGTGTGTTGTGTGTAGTGTTGTGTAGGTGTGTAGTGGTGTGTAGGTGTGTAGTGGTGTGTTGGTGTGTAGTGGTGTGTTGGTGTGTAGTGTTGTGTTGGTGTGTAGTGTTGTGTAGGTGTGTAGTGTTGTGTTGGTGTGTAGTGTTGTGTAGGTGTGTAGTGGTGTGTATGTGTGTAGTGGTGTGTTGGTGTGTAGTTGTGTGTTGTGTGTAGTGTTGTGTTAGTGTGTAGTGTTGTGTAGGTGTGTAGTGGTGTGTTGGTGTGTAGTGGTGTGTTGGTGTGTAGTGTTGTGTTGGTGTGTAGTGTTGTGTAGGTGTGTAGTGGTGTGTTGGTGTGTAGTTGTGTGTTGGTGTGTAGTGTTGTGTTGGTGTGTAGTGGTGTGTTGGTGTGTAGTGTTGTGTTGGTGTGTAGTGGTGTTTTGGTGTGTAGTGGTGTGTAGTGGTGTGTTGGTGTGTAGTGGGGTGTAGTGTTGTGTTGGTGTGTAGTGTTGTGTTGGTGTGTAGTGGTGTGTAGTGTTGTGTTGGTGTGTAGTGTTGTGTTGGTGTGTAGTGGTGTGTTGGTGTGTAGTGGTGTGTAGTGTTGTGTTGGTGTCTAGTGTTGTGTTGGTGTGTAGTGGTGTGTAGTGTTGTGTTGGTGTGTAGTTGTGTGTTGGTGTGTAGTGGTGTGTTGGTGTGTAGTGGTGTGTTGGTGTGTAGTGGTGTGTAGTGTTGTATTGGTGTGTAGTGGTGTGGTGGTGTGTAGTGTTGTGTTGGTGTGTAGTGGTGTGTTGGTGTGTAGTGTTGTGTAGGTGTGTCGTGTTGTGTAGGTGTGTAGTGGTGTGTTGGTGTGTAGTGGTGTGTTGGTGTGTAGTGTTGTGTAGGTGTGTAGTGGTGTGTAGTGGTGTGTTGGTGTGTAGTGTTGTGTTGGTGTGTAGTGTTGTGTTGGTGTGTAGTGTTGTGTAGGTGTGTAGTGGTGTGTTGGTGTGTAGTTGTGTGTTGGTGTGTAGTGTTGTGTTGGTGTGTAGTGTTGTGTTGGTGTGTAGTGGTGTGTTGGTGTGTAGTGTTGTGTTGGTGTGTAGTGGTGTGTTGGTGTGTAGTGTTGTGTTGGTGTGTAGAGGTCTGTAGTGGTTGTTGGTGTGTAGTTGTGTGTTGGTGTGTAGTGTTGTGTAGGTGTGTAATGGTGTGTTAGTGTGTAGTGTTGTGTAGGTGTGTAGTGGTGTATTGGTGTGTAGTGTAGTGTTGGTGTGTAGTGTTGTGTAAGTGTGTAGTGTTGTGTTGTTGTGTAGTTGTGTGTTGGTGTGTAGTGTTGTGTTGGTGTGTAGTGTTGTGTAGGTGTGTAGTGTTGTGTTGGTGTGTAGTGTTGTGTTGGTGTGTAGTGTTGTGTAGGTGTGTAGTGGTGTGTATGTGTGTAGTGTTGTGTTGGTGTGTAGTGTTGTGTAGGTGTGTAGTGGTGTGTATGTGTGTAGTGGTGTGTTGGTGTGTAGTTGTGTGTTGTGTGTAGTGTTGTGTTAGTGTGTAGTGTTGTGTAGGTGTGTAGTGGTGTGTTGGTGTGTAGTGGTGTGTTGGTGTGAAGTGTTGTGTTGGTGTGTAGTGTTGTGTAGGTGTGTAGTGGTGTGTTGGTGTGTAGTTGTGTGTTGGTGTGTAGTGTTGTGTTGGTGTGTAGTGTTGTGTTGGTGTGTAGTGGTGTGTAGTGGTGTGTAGTGGTGTGTTGGTGTGTAGTGGGGTGTAGTGTTGTGTTGGTGTGTAGTGTTGTGTTGGTGTGTAGTGGTGTGTAGTGTTGTGTTGGTGTGTAGTGTTGTGTTGGTGTGTAGTGGTGTGTAGTGTTGTGTTGGTGTGTAGTTGTGTGTTGGTGTGTAGTGGTGTGTTGGTGTGTAGTGTTGTGTAGGTGTGTAGTGTTGTTTAGGTGTGTAGTGTTGTGTTGGTGTGTAGTGGTGTGTTGGTGTGTAGTGGTGTGTAGTGTTGTGTTGGTGTGTAGTGTTGTGTTGGTGTGTAGTGGTGTGTTGGTGTGTAGTGTTGTGTAGGTGTGTAGTGGTGTGTTGGTGTGAAGTGGTGTGTTGGTGTGTAGTGTTGTGTAGGTGTGTAGTGGTGTGTTGGTGTGTAGTGGTGTGTTGGTGTGTAGTGTTGTGTTGGTGTGTAGTGTTGTGTAGGTGTGTAGTGTTGTGTAGGTGTGTAGTGGTGTGTTGGTGTGTAGTGTTGTGTAGGTGTGTAGTGTTGTGTAGGTGTGTAGTGTTGTGTTGGTGTGTAGTGGTGTGTAGTGGTGTGTAGTGGTGTGTAGTGTTGTGTTGGTGTGTAGTGTTGTGTTGGTGTGTAGTGGTGTGTTGGTGTGTAGTGTTGTGTAGGTGTGTAGTGTTGTGTTGGTGTGTAGTGGTGTGTTGGTGTGTAGTGTTGTGTTGGTGTGTAGTGTTGTGTAGGTGTGTAGTGGTGTGTTGGTGTGTAGTGGTGTGTAGTGTTGTGTTGGTGTGTAGTGTTGTGTGTGTGTGTAGTGGTGTGTTGGTGTGTAGTGGTGTGTAGTGTTGTGTTGGTGTGTAGTGTTGTGTTGGTGTGTAGTGGTGTTTTGGTGTGTAGTGGTGTGTAGTGTTGTGTTGTGTGTAGTGTTGTGTTGGTGTGTAGTGGTGTGTTGGTGTGTAGTGGTGTGTAGTGTTGTGTTGGTGTGTAGTGTTGTGTTGTTGTGTGGTGGTGTGTTGGTGTGTAGTTTTGTGTTGGTGTGTAGTGGTGTGTAGTGTTGTGTTGGTGTGTAGTGTTGTGTTGGTGTGTAGTGGTGTGTTGGTGTGTAGTGGTGTGTTGGTGTGTAGTGGTGTGTAGTGTTGTGTTGGTGTGTAGTGTTGTGTTGGTGTGTAGTGGTGTGTAGTGTTGTGTTGGTGTGTAGTGGTGTGTAGTGTTGTGTTGGTGTGTAGTTGTGTGTTGGTGTGTAGTGTTGTGTTGGTGTGTAGTGGTGTGTTGGTGTGTAGTGGTGTGTAGTGTTGTATTGGTGTGTAGTGGTGTGTTGGTGTGTAGTGTTGTGTTGGTGTGTAGTATTGTGTTGGTGTGTAGTGTTGTGTAGGTGTGTAGTGTTGTGTAGGTGTGTAGTGGTGTGATGGTGTGTAGTGGTGTGTTGGTGTGTAGTGTTGTGTAGGTGTGTAGTGGTGTGTAGTGGTGTGTTGGTGTGTAGTGTTGTGTAGGTGTGTAGTGTTGTGTTGGTGTGTAGTGTTGTGTTGGTGTGTAGTGTTGTGTAGGTGTGTAGTGTTGTGTTGGTGTGTAGTGTTGTTTTGGTGTGTAGTGTTGTGTAGGTGTGTAGTGGTGTGTTGGTGTGTAGTTGTGTGTTGGTGTGTAGTGTTGTGTTGGTGTGTAGTGTTGTGTTGGTGTGTAGTAGTGTGTTGGTGTGTAGTGTTGTGTTGGTGTGTAGTGGTGTGTTGGTGTGTAGTGTTGTGTTGGTGTGTAGAGGTGTGTAGTGGTGTGTTGGTGTGTAGTTGTGTGTTGGTGTGTAGTGTTGTGTTGGTGTGTAGTGTTGTGTAGGTGTGTAGTGGTGTGTTAGTGTGTAGTGTTGTGTATGTGTGTAGTTTTGTGTTGGTGTGTAGTGGTGTATTGGTGTGTAGTGTTGTGTTGGTGTGTAGTGTTGTGTAAGTGTGTAGTGTTGTGTTGGTGTGTAGTGGTGTGTTGGTGTGTAGTGGTGTGTAGGTGTGTAGTGTTGTGTTGGTGTGTAGTGTTGTGTAGGTGTGTAGTGTTGTGTTGGTGTGTAGTGTTGTGTTGGTGTGTAGTGGTGTGTTGGTGTGTAATGGTGTGTTGGTGTGTAGTGTTGTGTTGGTGTGTAGTGTTGTGTAGGTGTGTAGTGTTGTGTTGGTGTGTAGTGTTGTGTAGGTGTGTAGTGGTGTGTATGTGTGTAGTGGTGTGTTGGTGTGTAGTTGTGTGTTGTGTGTAGTGTTGTGTTAGTGTGTAGTGTTGTGTAGGTGTGTAGTGGTGTGTTGGTGTGTAGTGGTGTGTTGGTGTGTAGTGTTGTGTTGGTGTGTAGTGTTGTGTAGGTGTGTAGTGGTGTGTTGGTGTGTAGTTGTGTAGTGTTGTGTTGGTGTGTAGTGGTGTGTTGGTGTGTAGTGTTGTGTTGGTGTGTAGTGGTGTGTTGGTGTGTAGTGGTGTGTTGGTGTGTAGTGGGGTGTAGTGTTGTGTTGGTGTGTAGTGTTGTGTTGGTGTGTAGTGGTGTGTAGGTGTGTAGTGTTGTGTTGGTGTGTAGTGTTGTGTTGGTGTGTAGTGGTGTGTTGGTGTGTAGTATTGTGTTGGTGTGTAGTGTTGTGTAGGTATGTAGTGTTGTGTTGGTGTGTAGTGTTGTGTACGTGTGTAGTGTTGTGTAGGTGTGTAGTGTTGTGTAGGTGTGTAGTTGTGTGTTGGTGTGTAGTGTTGTGTTGGTGTGTAGTGTTGTGTAGGTGTGTAGTGGTGTGTTGGTGTGTAGTTGTGTGTTGGTGTGTAGTGTTGTGTTGGTGTGTAGTGGTGTGTAGGTGTGTAGTGTTGTGTTGGTGTGTAGTGGTGTGTAGGTGTGTAGTGTTGTGTTGGTGTGTAGTGTTGTGTTGGTGTGTAGTGGTGTGTTGGTGTGTAGTGGTGTGTAGTGGTGTGTTGGTGTGTAGTGTTGTGTTGGTGTGTAGTGGTGTGCAGTGTTGTGTTGGTGTGTAGTGTTGTGTTGGTGTGTAGTGGTGTGTAGGTGTGTAGTGTTGTGTTGGTGTGTAGTGTTGTGTTGGTGTGTAGTGGTGTGTAGGTGTGTAGTGTTGTGTAGGTGTGTAGTGGTGTGTTGGTGTGTAGTTGTGTGTTGGTGTGTAGTGTTGTGTTGGTGTGTAGTGTTGTGTTGGTGTGTAGTGGTGTGTTGGTGTGTAGTGGTGTGTTGGTGTGTAGTGTTATGTTGGTGTGTAGTGGTGTGTTGGTGTGTAGTGTTGTGTTGGTGTGTAGTGGTGTGTTGGTGTGTAGTGGTGTGTTGGTGTGTAGTGGTGTGTAGTGGTGTGTTGCGTTGGTGTGTAGTGGTGTGTAGTGTTGTGTTAGTGTGTAGTGTTGTGTTGGTGTGTAGTGGTGTGTTGGTGTGTAGTGTTGTGTTGGTGTGTAGTGTTGTGTAGGTGTGTAGTGGTGTGTAGGTGTGTAGTGTTGTGTTGGTGTGTAGTGTTGTGTTGGTGTGTAGTGGTGTGTTGGTGTGTTGGTGTGTAGTGGTGTGTAGTGTTGTGTTGGTGTGTAGTGGTGTGTTGGTGTGTAGTGGTGTGTTGGTGTGTAGTGGCGTGTTGGTGTGTAGTGTTGTGTTGGTGTGTAGTGGCGTGTTGGTGTGTAGTGGCGTGTTGGTGTGTAGTGGCGTGTTGGTGTGTAGTGTTGTGTTGGTGTGTAGTGTTGTGTTGGTGTGTAGTGGTGTGTTGGTGTGTAGTGGTGTGTTGGTGTGTAGTGTTGTGTTGGTGTGTAGTGGTGTGTTGGTGTGTAGTGGTGTGTAGTGTTGTTTAGTGGTGTGTTGGTAATAAACTGTGATTAATTGGATGTGATTTGGGAGTTTTCTAAATAAATGTTCCAGGTGTTTGTGTTGTTGTTGTTTGTGTTGTTTGTTTTGTTGGTGTGTGTTTTAGGTGTGTGTTGTTGTTGTTTGTGTTGTTGTTTTTGTGTGTTGGTTTGAGTTATTTGTGTTGTTGTCTGTGTTGTAGGTTTGTGTTGTTGTCGGTGTGTCTTGTTGTTTGTGTTGTTGTTTGTGCAGTTGGTTTCTGTTGTTGTTTGGTGTTGTTGTTTGTGTTGTTGGTTTGTGTTGTTAGTGTGTGTGTTGTTGTTTGTGTTGTTGGTGTGTGTTTTTTGTGTTGTTGTTTGTGTTGGTGTGTGTTGTCGTTTGTGTTGTTGTTTGTGTTGTTGGTGTGTGTTGTTATTTGTGTTGCTGTTGTTGTTTGTGTTGTTGTTTGTGTTTTTGGTTTGTGTTGTTGTTTGTGTTGTCGGTGTGTGTTGTTGTTTGTGTTGTTGGTTTGTGTTGTTGTTTGTGTTGTTGGTGTGTGTTGTTGTTTGTGTTGTTGGTTTATGTTGTTGTTTGTGTTGTTGTTGTTGTTGGTTTGTGTTGTTTGTGTTTTTGGTTTGTGTTGTTGTTTGTGTAGTTGTTTTGTGTTGTTGTTTGTGTCGTTGTCTGTGTGTTATTGTTTGTGTTGTTGGTGTGTGTTGTAGGTGTGTGTTGTTGTTTGTGTTGCTGTTTGTGTTTTTGGTTTGTGTTGTTGTTTGTGTAGTTGTTTTGTGTTGTTGTTTGTGTTGTCGTCGGTGTGTGTTGTTGTTTGTGTTGTTTGTGTTGTTGGTGTGTGTTGTAGGTGTGTGTTGTTGGTTTGAGTTGTTGTTTGTGTTGTTGGTTTGAGTTGTTTGCGTTGTTTTTTGTGTTGTTGGTTTGTGTAGTTGGTTTGTGTTGTTGTTTGTGTTTTTGGTTTGAGTTGTTTGTGTTGTGGTTTGTGTTGTTGTTTGTGTTGATGGTTTGTGTTGTTGGTGTGTGTTTTTTGTGTTGTTGTTTGTGTTGGAGTGTGTTGTTTGTGTTGTTGGTTTGTGTTGTTGTTTGTGTTGGTCTGTGTTGTTGGTGTGTGTTTTTTGTGTTTCTTTGCGTTGGTGTGTGTTGTTGTCTGTGTGTGTTGTTGGTTTGTGTTGTTGTTTGTGTTGTTGGTTTGTGTTGTTGGTGTGCGTTGTTGTTCGTGTTGTTTGTGTGTGCTTTTTGTGTTGTTGTTTGTGTTTTTGGTTTGTGTTGTTGTTTGTGTTGTTGGTGTGTGTTGTTGTTTGTGTTGTCGGTGTGTGTTGTTGTTTGTGTTGTTGGCTTTTGTTGTTGTTGGTGTGTGTGGTTTGTGTTGTTGGTCTGTGTTGTTTGTGTTATTGTTGTTTGTGTTGTTGGTTTGTGTTGTTGTTTGTGTTGTTGTTTGTGTTTTTAGTTTGTGTTGTTGGTTTGTGTTGTTGTTTTTGTTGTTTGTGTGTGTTGTTTGTGTTGTTGGTTTGTGTTGTTGTTTGTGTTGTTTGTTTTGTTGTTCGTGTTGTTAGTGTGTGTTGTTTGTGTTGTTGTTTGTGCTGTTTGTGTTGTTGTTTGTGTTGTTTGTTGAGCTGGATCTGGAGGTCCTGCAGGACCTGGGCCGGATCTGGAGGTCCTGCAGGACCTGGGCCGGATCTGGAGGTCCTGCAGGATCCAGGTTTCCCCATCCCTCCAGAAGGTGTTTTCTACCTTCCAGCCACATGTCAGTAGAGATGCTCCTCTATGCTAGCATCACATCACCTCTATGACCTGTATCGCTCAAACACTTATATTTCGTAGCTTCTTCTCCCGGCTCCCCTCCTCCCCCTCCAGCAGCACATACCTGATAGCCACACCCTGCATATAAACAGCGTGTTAGGATGAAAATACAAAGTAGTGAAGAAGAATCCATCCATTCATCCACCATGTTTGTCATCATCATAGAGGTCTTTTAGCTGCACCTAGTCTGGTCCCTCCCCTAGACACCTGTTTTCCATGGCTTAAAGCCCCCAATAACATAGCTGCTGGGATCTTTAGGACACACAAACCCCTCCACCACGATAAGGCGGTGGCTCAGGGAGGGGTCGGAAGGCAAACATGGCTGAGAAAATGCAGGAAGGATTTCCCGACCTGGATCAGTTTCGTTGCCTCCTCCCGCTAAACAGCTGAGAAAGAGAAAATCGTTGGTGGAAAAAGCTGCGAATAAAAAAGCCTCGGATCACGCAAGGAGCAGAACCAGAGGGGGAGGAGCCAAAACATAAGGAGGTGCCAGGATAAGGGGAGGGGCCAAGACGAGGAGGAGCCAGGACAGAGGGAGGGGCCAGGATAAGGGGAGGGGCCAGGATAAGGGGAGGAGCCAAGGACGGGGGAGGCTCCTCCCCGCCCTGGCCCCTCCCCTTATTACCAACCTCAGGTTTGTTTTTGGTTTGTTTTGGGGGTTTTTTTTTAACCTGTCCTGTTCAGCATCTCAACAGACAGAACAGCAATCTGCGTGCCATATTTTTGCCAGACAGATTTGTTCTGTCAAGGGAGACATCTCATGTAAATAGCTGCCCTTGATAATCTGAATATTTTTATTATTATAATAATTATTTTATTTTATTTATTTATTTATTTTTTCCTTTTATCATTTTGCAATCATCGCCAGTCTTGATATGGCTGAGCTGGACCTGGCAGGGAAAGAGGGGAAAAAAAAGGAAATGAAAGGAGGAAAAAGAGAGAGAGAAAAGAAAGGCGTGCTGCTGCTAAAGTTACAGTACTTGCAAAACAGTATAAAGTAGTGAAAAAATACAACAAGACATAAGTAGGATAGTGACAATATTCAAAAACAGACAAAAGAAATGAAAAATAAAAGTAAAAAAAAGTAAATGAATTAATAAAATAACAATTACAATACCAACCGTTACTAAACATACCTACAGAGAGTCATCAGCAACGTTTAGTAGGAAGCAGATGGGAGGATGAGCGCTTTGTGGGCGTGCACGTGTGAGTGTTCAACCTGTGATCATGCAATCAAAGATCAGCTGAGTGCTTGTAGGGGAGCACGACCACGACCCGAGGTGTAGGGGAGGAAGCCAAGGCCCCCAGGGCCCGGCAAGCCCACCGCGCACAGAGCCCGGGCAGGCGAAGCAGAGAGAGCCTCCGTCCCCCGAAGCCCAGAGCAGTGGAAGCCTCCAGGCAGGCGCCACCCGGCGCCACGAGGCAGGGGCACCGGATAGCACAGGGCGACGGCAAGCCGGCCCGGCGGGCGCCAGGCCCCAGGACCACCCGTTCCCCCCGGCAGAGCCCCGGCCAAGACCCAGCGGGCCCCGCCCACCCAGAGCAAAACCATCGCGGGCTGGCACCACCACGATACCAGGGGCGGGATCCCCAAGGACAAGGACACGTCCGTAGACCCTCCCCACAACCCTCCCGCTGCTTCCTATCCCCCCTCTCCAGCACCCTCCCCATCCCTCTCCCTCCCAAGCCCTACTGTCCCCAACAACCCCACCCCCCCCTCCCCCCCACCCCCCTTCCTCCAAACCCCCTGTGTGTTAAGTGTGTATGCTGCTTGTGTAAATGTAATAGTGTCTAAGTTGTGAGTAAAATCGAGGGGAGAAAGACCCCAATGGGAGGGGATGGGCAAGGGCCACCGCTGTAGCTCCTGTCCCCCCCCCCCCCCCCCCCCCCCCCCCCCCATAGCCAAGGCGCCTGTCCCCTCCAAACCCTAAATGTATATTGGTGTCCATGTTGCAATTAAAATTTAGTGGGGCAGGTGGTCGCCGGGGTCCATCGGAAAGTGCCCCTTAGGGTTCCCGGGACCACCGACCCCACCGTGCCCTATATGCTGTATGTATGATGTCGGGTGGCAGAAGAGGAGGGGGGCATGGGGAGGGGCACAACCAGGGGAGAAGGACTCCTCCCAACTCCTCAGCTGGCCGCAGTAGGTGCCCCCACCTCACCGGGACAGCCCCAGGGCAGAAGGGCAAGCCTCGGCCCGCCAAGTGGAGCAGGAGGCAGCACCCCGGTTGTCCCCCCATCCCCGGCGGCCCAGCGCCAACACTCCAGGGGCCGGAGAGTCCCCGGTTCCCACCCAGACATCCGTCCAGGTCCATGCCACCAGCAACGCCAAGACTGCCGCTGACGGGAGGAGACAGAGCCAGAGGGAGGATCCCTCCACCCATGGACCCTACCCGACCCAATCCCAACCATCCCCCTCCCTCCCACACACAACAACAACCCACACAACCCCAGGTTTAACAGCAGGCGTGTGCAGATCTGGTCAGAGAGCCATTAGATCTGAATCAGGTGTGTTGCAGCAGGGAAGTCGTGGACCTACAGGAGCAGGGTCGGGATCAAAGTTTCTTCAGGTCAGCATGTGCATCGATGGTCTGCACTGACATTTTAATCATTTATCAGCTGGTTTTATAGTTTATCTGTCAGGAAGATGCCGACTGGACGACGCCATCAGAAGTCTGAACGTCTGCGGTAATGAGGAGATATCAACCCAATGGGGTGTGTTGCCACCTGCATGGAGTCTGTCTTCTTCTTTGGTGAAAGAATTTCTGGTTCTTCACACAGGAATGTTGATGTGATGACAGAGGAAGCCTGGAAGAGGATGAGCTGAACTTTGCATCATCATCATCCTCATCATCATCATCATCAGACTACATATAAAAAAGGCCATGACCATTTTTAGACCTGATATGCTGCTTGTTCTGATTCTTTACATCTTTACACGACCAGTTTAGCAGAAGGGTGGGTAGCACGAAGTGAGTTATCTGAGAGGGGGTGGGGGGGTCGTTGACCTCTAGGGTGGTTATCAGGTTCCCTGTCCATGGCCTCTTAGGGCCTCGGCCTCCTGTGGTTGGGGTCTCCCTCTGGTTTGAGGTCTTCCTCTGGTTTAGGGTAGCTGATGCTGTTACTATCTGGTGTATCCTGATGCTTCTGGTTTTCTCCTCCATCCACCCCTCCTTTCTTTCCCTCCACTGTTCGTATCAGAACCTGCATCATCATGTAAATCAGAAAGAGACTAGTTTAAAATGAGGAGTTATTGGGAGGAAACTTGTATCCATAAAACTCCACTTGGCAACATGAAGACAGCAGCCAGACTGTCATGATGATCCTGGAGTTTAAAATATCATCATCCTCACTGCTCAGTCTGATGAAGGGTTGTGGGGAAGCTGGAGCCTATCCCAGCAGTCTTTGGGCGAAAGCGGGGGACACCCAGGACAGCTTGAGTTTAAGATACGTTTAATATTACACTCTTCTTTTAACAAACAAAGAGCTTCACATTTAAAATATTTCATGTTTTTCTGGCATCATACAAACTTGTATAGAACGTAGATTGAATACAAGCAGGGTTCCTGAAACTAGGAGCAGGTAACAAAGAAGTCAGGAACTAAGAAACACAAAGCCTCAAACTGTGCTGAGGGATTTTCCCTGCTAACAATCAGAGGCGTATCATGTCTCTGCACCTCCTGTTACAAAGACTTACTGCGACATGACAAAGAGAAACAATCGTGTTGCTGTGCTCCTTTGTGTGCTGCTGCACCACCTCCAGAACAAGAGACGTGTTGGAGAACAGATCTGTATCACACACAATCTGTACATTCCTGCATCACTTAAATTACATGGGAATCTTTTTACATATGACTTTAAAATGCATGTTAAAAAAGAAGATAAAGTGTCAGAGTTAGGCTTTCGTCTTTATCTATATGACCTGTTTACCATGAGAAAAATGAGCTGCAGAAACAGCACATAAAGGTGTTAGCGCCCTCATCACCAGCAGACCATGACGATGATGAAAGACCTGCAGCAGAAACAGGTTCCCATGACAAAACAACTTATTGTCCCAAACCAGGGCTCCGGTCTCCACGGGGGGCCCGGAGTGACGACATGGTTCTACTGGGCAGAATAAAACATCGTTTTGGCTTTACTTGTAAAATGCAGGCAAATTGCTGCCCACTCCCACAGATTAGAAGCTGGAGGGGGAAAAGAACGAGTCCAGAGAGACGCTGGAACCAGATGCTCCTTTCTGTCACTTTCTATCCATACACACGAGACGTCTCTAACTCCAGTTTATTTACTGGGAACATACTGGTGTTCCTGTGTGTCCCAGCTGGGTTGCAGCACTGTGGTTGGAGCGGGGGGGCAGTGGTTCCACCTTGTGCCTCCAGCAGGCGTGTCCACTGATAGACATCACGGAGGAGGAGCAGGAGATGGAGGGAAATAAAGACCACCCTGGTAGAAATGATACTGAAAGATAAAGTAGTGAATAAATCAGAATTCCACATTCCAGATGTTCTGTATCATATTTCACGTGTTCCTTTACATATTCGACATGTTCTGTTACATTCCACAGCTTCCATATCCTATTCCACACGGTTCTGTGGCACATTCTTCATGTTCTGTATCATATTCCATGTGTTGTTGTTGTTTTTTACATATTTCACATGTTCCTGAAAATATTCATCATGATTTTTTAAATTCAAATATTATTTTCAGGCTGAAGTGGTTGTGTGGACTCAAATGCAGGACAGGAACCAGGACCGCAGAATGAAGATCAATTTTACTGACCATAATACTAAAAACGCAAACACGTGAAGCCAACAAAAGCATGAGCAATGGACCAGCACTGGGAACAGAAACCAAGGTGTCTAAACGCACAGGAACAGACCGAGACCAAGGGGAATGAACTAAATGAGATCTAACGAGCAGGAACACAGACACGGAACTAAACAGGAAAAACTACAAAATAAAGCAGACAATCATGCAGGTTTTGGGTCATATTCTACATTTTCTTTTTAATATTCTACATGTTTCATATCTATTCCACGTATTATTGACATATTCCCCATGTTCCGTGTTACTATCCACTTGTTTTTATCATAGTCCACAGGTTCCTCGTCATATTCCTCACGTTCTATGCCATATTAAATACGTTCCATGACATAGTCTACATGTTCTTTAATATCTGAAGTTTTATATTCCTGATGTTGTATATCTTATTCCATGTGTTCTTTGTTGTATTTTATATGTTCTGTGACACATTTCATGTTTTGTGACATAATACACATGTTCTATATCATCCTTCACATGTTTCTGAACATATTCTATATGCTCAGTAACATATTCTAACTGTTCTTTATCTTTTTAAGCACGTTCTCTATCATATTCCACATGTTCTCTGTTATATTCCACATGTTCCCTATCATATTCCACATGTTCTCTATCATATTCCACGTGTTCTCTATCATATTCTATATGTTCCCTGTCATATTCCACATGTTCTCTATCATATTCCACATGTTCTCTATCATATTCTATATGTTCCCTATCATATTCCACATGTTCTCTATCATATTCTACATGTTATCTAACATATTCCACATGTTCTATTACATATTCCATGTGTTCTCTATCATATTCCACATTCTCTACCATATTCCACATGTTCTCTACCATATTCCACATGTTCTCTATCATATTCCACATGATCTCTATCATGTTCCACATGTTCTCTACCATATTCCACATGTTCTTTATCATATTCCACATGTTCTCTACCATTTTCCACATGTCCTCTATCATATTCCACATGTTCTCTATCATGTTGCACATGTTCTCTATCATATTCCACATGTTCTCTACCATATTCTATATGTTCCCTATCATATTCCACACGTTCTCTTATATGTTCCACATTCTCTGCCATATTCTATATGTTCTCTGTCATATTCCACATGTTCTCAATCTTATTCTACATGTTCTGTATTATTTTCTACACATTCTCGATCATATTCTACATGTTCTCTACCATATTCCACATGTTCTATAACATATTCTACATGTTCTCTATCATATTCTACATGTTCTCTACCATTAGAGAACATGTTTTTTATCATATTCCACATGTTCTCTACCAAGGATTAGCTGTCAATGGAGGCTGGGTTAGCCATCGATGGGGGCTGGGTTAGCCGTTGATGAGGGTTGGGTTAGCCGTCGATGGGGCTGGGTTAGCCATTCGATGGAGGCTATGTTAGCCGTTGAAGGATGGGTTAGCCATCGATGGAGGCTGGGTTAGCTGTCGATGGGGGCTAGGTTAGCCATCGATGGGGGTTGAGTTAGCCGTCGATAGGGGCTGGGTTAACCGTCGATGGGGGCTGGGTTAGCCGTTGATGGTGGCTGGGTTAGCCGTCGATGGAGGTTGGGTTAGCCGTCGATGGAGGCTGTGTTAGCCATCAATGGAGGCTGTGTTAGCCATCGATGGGGGCTGGGTTAGCCATTGATGGGGGCTGGGTTAGCCATCAGTGGGGATGGGTTAGCCGTTGATGGGGGCTGGGTTAGCCATCAATGGGGATGGGTTAGCCGTTGATGGGGCAGGGTTAGCCATCAATGGGGATGGGTTAGCCGTTGATGGGGGCAGGGTTAGCCATCGATGGAGGCTGTGTTAGCCATCAATGGGGGCTGGGTTAGCCATCGATGTAGGCTGCGTTAGCTGTTGAAGGATGGTGGGTTAGCTGTCGATGGGGATGGGTTAGCCGTTGATGGAGGCTGGGTTAGCCGTTGAAGGATGTTGGGTTAGACGATGATGGAGGCTGGGTTAGCCATTCGATGGAGGCTGGGTTAGCCGTCAATGGGGGTTGGGTTAGCCGTCGATGGAGGTTGGGTTAGCCGTCGATGGAGGCTGGGTTAGCCATCAATGGAGACTGGATCAGCCGTCGATGGAGGCTGAGTTAGCAGTCGATGGAGGCTGGGTTAGCCGTCGATGGGGCCGTGACGAGAAAATGTCTTTAACATAAAACTCTCTGCTATTGTCATGGTTTCTGCTCTGCCCTTATCGAGCTGCACTCTTCCCTGCCTGATTGCCGACTATCCTCACCTGTTCTGACCCCTACTAAAACTCCAGCTCTAGATCTGCTCGGTGTGAGATCGTTTGCCTTTTGCACAGCGGTCAAGCCTTGTTGCACAGCGGTCAAGCCTTGTTCATGTCCCTGACTCTGAGAGAAAACCTGGTCTTGGCCCTGCCTGTCTCCGAACACCGTCTTCGCTTCGTCCTTATTGGTATGAACTGATGACCTGTTGCTGACCCTGCCTTTTGCTTTCTCGTGTCTCTTGGTGTGGACCCTGGACTGGTTTTGGACCTTGAGATTCTGGCTTGTGGAGACTGTTTTCCCTACTCTGTCTGTTTCCCATCTCCTGATAAATATTAATTTCTTGGCCTCTCCAGTAGTATCCCACCCCTTTTCTTTGGTTCACGTCTTTTAAGTGTTCCTGACGATCTGACCACCTTCAGCACCATCATTATTTCAATAAATCTGTTTAAATTTCCCTGTTGGCTGAGTTTTGGGTTCTGGTTTCCTAAACCATAACAGCTACATAAAGTATATGGGAAGTCATATTTAGGTTCTGGTCCCAGTCGGACCATACCAAAACTTTCTTGTGCAGTTGACCTGGATGTTTGGGATTGTTGTGTTGAAGGGTAAAATTTAGACCAGAAATGAACTTGGTATGTTCTTCTGTAATGCTGCCTTGGTCTCATCAGACCAGAACACATTTCACACGAGACATTCTGGTGTGCAGAATGTGGCCTGGTTGAGATGTTCAGTCACTCCATCTGTAACCCTGCATAGTCCAGACATCTGAAGGGTGTTGCTGAAGGTCCCTGCAGCCTCCAGGACCCGTTATATTAGTATGATTGTATATATGTGGGAGTATATATATATATATATATATAAATATATATATATATATATATATATATATATAATATATATATATATATATATATATATATATATATATATATATATATATATATATATATATATATATATATATATATATATATTTATACTCCCACATATATACAATCATACTAATATAAACACAGATATATATGTATATATAAATCTATGTGTGTAAACGGTCAGATGTGCAGCAGTATGAGCCGTTATTCTGTCTACCTCATACTAACATTCACGCCTATACATGCATACCAGTCTAGGGGTGGGAAATAAAATCCTTCATCTTCATCTTCATCTTCATCTTCTGCCGCTTATCCGGGGTCGGGTCGCGGGGGCAGCAGCCTAAGCAGGGAAGCCCAGACTTCCCTCTCCCCAGCCACATTTGCCAACTCTGCGGGGGGATCCCGAGGCGTTCCCAGGCCAACCGAGAGATATAATCCCTCCAGGTCTTCCCCGGGGTCTCCTCCCAGAGGGACGTGCCTGGAACACCTCACCAGGGAGGTCCAGGAGGCATCCTGACCAGATGCCCGAGCCACCTCAACTGGTTCCTCTCGATGCGAAGGAGCAGCGGCTCTACTCTGAGCTCCTCACCCTATCTCTAAGGGAGAGCCCGGCCACCCTGCGGAGGAAACTCATTTCAGCCGCCTGTATACGAGATCTCCTTCTTTCGGTCACGACCCACAGCTCATGACCATAGGTGAGGGTAGGAACGTAGATCGACTGGTAAATCAAGAGCTCCGCCTTCTGGCTCAGCTCCTTCTTCACCACAACAGACCGGCGCAGAGTCCACATTACTGCAGACGCCGCACCGATCTGTCTGTCGATCTCGCGCTTCATCCTTCCCTCACTCGTGAACAAGACCCCGAGATATTTAAACTCCTCCGCTTGAGGCAGGACCTGACTCCCAACCCGGAGAGGACAATCCACCCTATTCCGGCTGAGGACGTGCCTGGAACACCTCACCAGGGAGGTCCAGGAGGCATCCTGACCAGATGCCCGAGCCACCTCAACTGGTTCCTCTCGATGCGGAGGAGCAGCGGCTCTACTCTGAGCGGATCTCATCCACCCCCGGGGCCTTGCCACCAAGGAGCTTTTTGACCACCTCAGCGACTTCAGCCCCAGAGATAGGAGAGTCCACCCCTGAGTCCACCAGCTCTGCTCCCTCATGGGAAGACGTGTCGGTAGGATTGAGGAGGTCTTCAAAGTGTTCCTTCCACCGACCCACAACGTCCCGAGTTGAGGTCAGCAGCTCCCCATATCCACTGTACACAGTGTTGACGGAGCACTGCTTCCCCCTCCTGAGCCGCCGGATGGTGGACCAGAATCTCCTCGAAGCCGTCCGGAAGTCTTTCTCCATGGCCTTGTCGAACTCCTCCCATGCCCGAGTTTTTGCCTCGGCGACAGCCGAAGCCGCATGCAGCTTAGCCTGTCGGTACCCATCAGCTGCCTCCAGAGTCCCACAGGCCAAGAAGGCCCGATAGGACTCCTTCTTCAGCTTGACGGCATCCTTCACTGCTGGTGTCCACCAACGAGTCCTGGGATTACCGCCACGACAGGCACCAACGACCTTACAGCCACAGCTCCGGCTGGCCGCCTCAGCAATAGAGGCACGGAACACAGCCCATTCGGACCCAATGTCCCCCGCCTCACTTGGGACATGGTTGAAGCTCTGCTGAAGGTGGGAGTTGAAGCTCGCTCTGACGGGGGACTCAGCCAGACGTTCCCAGCAGACCCTCACAACACGTTTGGGCCTGCCAGCTCTGACCGGCTTCCTCCCCCACCATCTGAGCCAACTCACCACCAGGTGGTGATCAGTTGAAGCTCCGCCCCCCTCTTCACCCGAGTGTCCACGGCATGTGGCCGCAGGTCCGACGATACAACTATAAAATCGATCATCGAACTGCGGCCCAGGGAATCCTGATGCCAGGTGTACATATGGACACTCTTATGTTGGAACATGGTGTTCGTTATGGACAATCCATGACGAGAACAGAAGTCCAATAACAAAACACCATTTGGGTTCAGAGGGGGGGGGGGACCATGCCTCCCAATCACTCCCCTCCAGGTCTCACTGTCATTGCCTACGTGAGCATTGAAGTCCCCCAGCAGAACAATGGAGTCCCCAGAAGGAGCACCCTCCAGCACTCCCTCCAAGGACTCCGGAAAGGGTGGGTACTCTGAACTGCTGTTCGGCGCATAAGCACAGACAACAGTCAGGACCCATCCCCCCCACCCGGAGGCGGAGGGAAACTACCCTTTCATCCACCGGGGTAAGCCCCAACGTGCAGGCACCAAGCTGGGGGCTGATGAGAATGCCCACACCTGCTCGGCGCCTCCCACCATGAGCAACTCCAGAGTGGAAGAAAGTCCAGCCCCTCTCGAGGGTACTGGTTCCAGAGGTGAGTCCAACTATATCTAGCCAGAACCAGGCAGCCATCTGCCTCTGCTGTGTGGGGGGAAGAGGACAGAAAGACAACAGACAACAGGAACTGCTACTCCCGGCCAGGGAGACCTGCTGAGACAGGAGACATACATGTTAATGATGCAACACTGTTATGGGGGGGTAAAAGAGAGAGATAAAGAGAAAGAAGCTCAGTGTATCAGGAAATGTCCCTCAGCAGTCTAAACCTATAGCAGCATAACTAAGGGATGCTAACCATCCCTAGCTATAGGACTTATCAAAAAGATAAGTCTTCAGCCTAGTCTTAAAGGTGGGGAGGGTGTCTGCTTCCCTAACACTAACTGGGAGCTTATTCCATAAGAGAGGGGCCTGATAACCAAAGGCTCTGCCTCCTGCTCGGCTCTTTGAGACTCTAGGAACCACAAGTAAGCCTGCAGTCTGCGAACGAAGTACTCTGCTTGGTATATAAGGAACAATGAGGTCTTTGATATATAGTGGTGCCTGGTTGTGGAGGGCTTTATATGTAAGGAGAAGGATTTTAAATTCTATTCTAGATTCAACAGGCAGCCAGTGAAGAGAGGCTAAAACTGGAGAAATATGATCTCTCATGCTGGTTCTGGTCAGGACTCTGGCTGCAGAATTCTGGATCAGCTGAAGGCTTTTCAGGGCATATTTAGGACAGCCCAGTAATAGAGAGTTACAGTAATCTAGTCTCGAAGTAACAAAAGCGTGAACCAGTTTTTCTGCATCACTCTGAGACAGAATGTCCCTAATTTTGGCTATATTACGTAAATGAAAGAAGGCTGTTTTAGTAACCTGCTTAATATGTGGGCCAAAGGACAGGTCAGGGTCAAATATTACTCCAAGGTTTCTCACTGTAGCACTGGAAGCTAAAGTAATGCCATCCAGGTTCATTACAAAACTGGAAAATTTAGCTCTGAGTTTTTCAGATCCAAAGAGAATTACTTCAGTCTTATCTGAGTTTAAGAGGAGAAAATTTCTAGACATCCAAGTCTTTATGTCTATGAGACAATTTTGTAGCCTATTGGGCTGATTTGTTTCATCTGGTTTAAAGGATAAGTATATTTGAGTATCATCTGCATAACAATGAAAGTTTATTCCATGCTGTCTAATAATTTTGCCTAAAGGGAGCATATATAGCGTGAAGAGTACTGGTCCAAGTACAGAACCTTGAGGAACTCCATGACTTACTGTAGTTTGGGAGGAGGACTTGTCATTTACATGAACAAACTGAAGTCTATCAGATAAATATGATTTAAACCAGCTTAACGCTGTACCTGTAATTCCACACACCTGTTCTAGTCTCTGTAAGAGAATGTTATGATCGACTGTATCAAATGCAGCACTAAGATCAAGCAAGATAAGTACGGACACAAGTCCTTTGTCTGAGGCCATAAGAAGGTCATTAGTAACTTTCACCAATGCCGTCTCAGTGCTATGATGAGCTCTAAATCCTGACTGAAACTCCTCGCATAAATTATTTCTGCTCAGGTGGGCATGTAGCTGAGCTGAAACTATTTTCTCCAGAATTTTGGACATAAACGGGAGGTTAGATATAGGTCTATAATTTGCTATCACCTCTGGATCCAGAGATTGCTTTTTTAAAAAAATCAATAATTTTTTAAAAATAAATATAAACAATGCATGATACAATTTTTGTCATTTGTATAGTTTTTATTGACCTTTTTGTTTGTCCTAGCAGCAGAATGATGCTCTGGCTGCTGGCTTGTTCTGTCCTTATTGAAATCAAGAAAAATGACGAGCAAAATAAGTTTCGAACAAAAGTCAACATTATCAAAGAATTGTTGGAATCACAATTAAATCGAATTGGCACCCAACAAATCGTAACTAACTTGAATGGGGAGGAAAGGCCACAGCAGTCCCTACCATCCCCATGCATCAGGGTTTCTCTGCCCCCCCCCCCCCCCCCCCCCCCGTAGTTTCCAGCTTGACTTAAACAGTCTAGTTTTACCATTTTGTGTTATTTTTTCATTTCCATGTAATTATTCTGTAGTTTCAGGCCATTTAGTCTGATTGGGGGGTCCACTGTCTTCCAGCATCATACAATCGGTTTAATAGCTGTAATTCTCAAAACCCAAAATATATAAAACGGTCTTTTCTCCACTGTTTTGGTTGTGTGCCCAACATGAAATGTTGCTTCTCCACATCTCCACCACAGATTTGCTTCATGCTTCAGACACATAGATCCAGTGTGAATTTA